>NC_018262.1:1701501-1702961 GCF_000227135.1 Leishmania donovani | reverse complement strand
GAGCTTCTCCGATCAGGATGCCTGCGTTCATGTGGAAATCCATCTACAGAATATTAAGCTTACCACGCGAAGATCATGGTATACACGAATGACGAAAACCGAACGAAACCTGAAAAACAAAATAGAGGAGCGTCACCGAAAAGGTGCATCACCTCACGCACTAACGATGATGACATGAAGGCAAACAAAAAAGACCATATAGAAAAAAGACTCACACAGTAAAAAAAAGGAGGAAAGTAACGGGCACAGAGAGAAACAGACTATTCCTTGTGCCGTGTGTCCATTCTCTGCCATAGAGCATGAGTTCAAGCGCCACCCTACCCTCCCCGTGACCCTGTTACGTGTCCCGTCGCGTGGTGCGACGCAGCACTGCCCACGCGCATTACCGCAATGCCCCAAGACAGTGATCCGCGCGCGGCCTCTCTCTCATGCTGTGCACCCACTCATCCCCCGCTCCGCAGGTCGCCTCACGGCCGCTCCAACTTTGCCGGTCGCCACCCGGTGCATCCCCGCACCAGCAAGGCAGTGTGAGGGCCGGGCGAGAGATGCGCTCCAGCCACGCTGGCACGCTGCCTAATCATATGGATGGCGCAGACGTGTGCGCAGTCGCAGGCTGCCCCAGCACAACGCCGTCCAGGGCCTCACCGCTGACATCGGTAGCGACAAAATCGCACTGGCTTCCCCTCCCTCACGTCGTGGGCGCGTGGCCCTGTCACCAGCAGAAGCGGTCCGGGACTAGCAGGGATAGGGTGGGCTGCTCGGCTATCCCACGCAAGGCTGGTGCACCGGACCTTGTGATGCCACGCTGAAGTGTCCCCCGCCATCAGGGGGGACTGGGGTTTGAACAGACACAGAAATAGATGTGAGAGAGCGACAACACATCGGAGCCTCCGATATATATATATATATATATGCGTGTGTGTGTGCATGTGTGCGAGCACAGCGCACCGTGCACCGCTGCACGCGTCAATACAGTAGAGCCCCTCTCCCCCCCATACACACACAGTTATTATGTGTGTGCTCCTGTGCGCTCCGTGGTGAACCGAACATCATGCCGTAGCAGAAACACATACACACACAAGCACAAAAGAGAATACAGGAAGGCGAGAAACCCAAGAAAGCGGCAGCACCGCCTTGTCGTTATATTTTCTTTTCCTGTTGATCAGCTGAAATAGGGGAGAGGGGAAATATGGAAGCGGAAAACCGAGGGCCAGGAAGAACACGAGAGCGAACGGCGGAAGGGGGTAATGAAAAGAGGAGTCCGTGATGAGGAAGAGAAAAAGGACAGTCGTACTGGCACACATGCACACAGGCGACAGACACACGAAAAGAAAAGCAAAAAGAGGAAAGGATTATGCCAGTGTGCACCTGAATGTAGCGAGGCGTCTAATGGGCACGTGAAGAGGAAAGAAGGGCATAGGACGCGAAGAGGGAAAGACAAAAGATGAGCGAAGGGTAGA
>NC_018262.1:1613281-1699277 GCF_000227135.1 Leishmania donovani | reverse complement strand
GAAACCCAAGAAAGCGGCAGCACCGCCTTGTCGTTATATTTTCTTTTCCTGTTGATCAGCTGAAATAGGGGAGAGGGGAAATATGGAAGCGGAAAACCGAGGGCCAGGAAGAACACGAGAGCGAACGGCGGAAGGGGGTAATGAAAAGAGGAGTCCGTGATGAGGAAGAGAAAAAGGACAGTCGTACTGGCACACATGCACACAGGCGACAGACACACGAAAAGAAAAGCAAAAAGAGGAAAGGATTATGCCAGTGTGCACCTGAATGTAGCGAGGCGTCTAATGGGCACGTGAAGAGGAAAGAAGGGCATAGGACGCGAAGAGGGAAAGACAAAAGATGAGCGAAGGGTAGACGTGAGCGCGCAAGGAGGGGGTGGGAGTTGCGTGACGGAGCGCCTCGGTAGAAAACATGCGCAAGGAAAGCGACAAAAATCGCAGGAGAAAAAATATCCCACTCACAGCCGCAACCAGCTACTACACACACACACACACACACGCACACGGACAAGAAAGAGATGGCGAGAGCTAAAAAAAAAGTGCCGAAGGGAAGAGGAAGACTGGGAGAACGACATGGAGGTTATACGAATGCGTCTCTAATGTTGTGGCGACGTGGGATCGACAAGCACAAGCCGTAGGGAAAGCAAAAGCATTTAGTGTGACATTACCAAGAGTTCAAAGAGGGAAAAGAGCGCGAAGGCACACCGGCAAACGTCAGCAAAGGAGAGAGAGCGAGAGCGAGAGGGCAGCCCAACGTGAACCCGCTCGATTCGCCCCTACCCCACCGAGCTCCGTCTCTACCAAATGTGCCTCGATCTTGGATAGCGCAGAAGAGGGAAAAATAAAACGAAAGCATCACGTCAGACCGGAGACCATGAGAGAGCGACGCCTTTGACCAACCTGCCTCTGCTTCTATGCCGAAAAAAAAAAACATAAAACTGCGCCCGACTGCCATTTAAGCAAATAACGACCATTATAACATTCGCGGCCCCCGAGAAGAAAGCGGCGGACTGCGCCCCACCACTAAACGTGGAGAGGCCTCTCTGAAGTCAACTCCAAAGGGGAAAAAAAATACAGAGGATGAGCGGGCACCTGTGTAAAGTGAAACAGCACCTGCTGCACCCTGGCGGCTACTCGATTGCTTCGCATATCCTGCGCGTCCTCTAAAAGTAATTCGCAGAGAGAGAGAGACGATGGACGAGCCACACGCACCAAAGACAAGGAAGAGACACGGCAAGCAAACAGAGCGAATGAAGGAGAGGAGGCGGCCAAAACAACGGAAGGTTTGAAACGGCCCTCGCACCCCCACAGACCCACACAAGAAAAAAAACGCAAGCGACAACGACAAGAAGGAAAGCAGGGACGCATATAGGTGGGCAACGATAGGTTGACTTGAAAAGCACACACACATAAGGGATACATATATTGATACCCGGGTAGAGGACGATCAAGTGAAGAGTAGATGAGCGGGCGAAAAAGGAGGGATGGGGGGGGGGGTAAGAGAAGCATACACAGGTCAAAGAGAGAGGCGCATCTTGTTGATCCTTTGAGCGATTCAACAAGGATGTAATTCACATGCGCCGGCACAGTCCCACGCATAGCCAAATATATATTAGATGCACGCACGCACATATGTATACATACATACACATATCTTTATCTGCAAAGAGATTTGGGGGTGAAAAAGGAGTGAGGTCAGTCAGGTAAAACCCGCCCCACCCCACCCCACCTCAAAAAGAGAAAAAGATAGAAAGCACCGCCACACCCCACACCGCGCCTGCAGAACGGAACGGCAGAACAGACCGCTCTTTTTGTTTCATACATACACTTTTCCCATTTCCACCCCCGTGTGCCAACGCGTTGAGTAGGCGTATACGGTACATGGGAGCGCGCGAGCAGCGAACGGTGTTTCGCATCCTTTTCGCCCTCTGCACCGAACGTACGCCCACACACATACGACTCACGTGCACACAGAGGCAATGCACAGCCCGACAGCGCGTCTGAACAGCGACTGAGAATGAAAATAATGAAAAGGAAGTTGTAAGAAGCGTGTGTGGGAGAAGCGAGAGCAGCGACAGCCAAGAGGTCTCTCTGCTTAAATCTTGTCGAAATCCGTGCCGCGTCGACGCGCATCCCGCTTTTTGTGCGGCTCACACTTGCGGTGCTTGTCCGCGTTCTGAAAGTCGCTGCTAACGTTCATTTCATTCGCCTCCTCTTCCTTGACCCCTTCGCCCTCACTGCCCTCGGCGAGGGCGGAAGCCACCGACGGCGCCTTTGTGCCGGTCATCGCAAACTTGGAGACGGGTCCCTGGTGAGAAAAGGAGTGCGTGCGGGGAGCCATGGTGCCGGCAGACACTGAGTGCCGTGGGGGTCGAGGGTGCTGTGGTAATGCCGATAGCATGGCCTTGGGCCGTTGGCCGCTGAAGGCAGGCAGCGCAGGTAGGCGAGCGGTGGTGTCGCGCAGCTCACTCATCGCAGAAGCCAGAGCAGAGCCGATGTGAGGCGCCGCTATCAAAGGCCCCGTCTTGCCCGGCCCGTGCGCGTACGAGTCGTACGTCCCTCGCAGTACCGAGTAGTCGGTCGACGAGGCAGCGCTGGAGGCGGTAGTGAGCACCTGTGTTCCGGCGAGAGAGTCCTTGCCCTGATGCTCGACGGCTCTTTCACATACAAAGAAGCCGCCGTACGCGTAGTCGCCACTCGATGGTTCAGGCTCGCTCTTGAGATTCAGCACGGTGCGCTGCAGAGAAGTACTCCGCGTTATGCTCGAGGAGCGCGTCGCGCGTGTTCTGATCGTCGCTGCCGTGGTGCTTCTCGTGGGGCCCGTGGAAGCAGGAGCAGCCACGCTCGGTGCAGCCCTCGAACCACGAACGGCGTAGCTGCCGTTCGCAGGTCCCTTTAAGGATAAATCTGGGTTCGCTACGCGTGAAGAAGCGGGTGCAGCGACGCCGCACGGCACTGCGCGATCTGTCGCCATTGGCGGTGGCCCGCGTACTCCCGACGCTCTGGAAGACAGCGAGGCGTGCGATGGGATCTTGGCCTGCAGTGGCGCCGGCGTTTCAGCAGAGAAGGGCTTGCGCAGAGCGTCAGTCCTAGCACGGGCAGCCTTACTTTGTAGGGTCGGCAGACTCATGCCTGCAGGGGCTGAGAGAGGTGGAGGAGCTTCCCGGATGCTGCTGTCGCACTCAGAGGTGGTGCTACCGTCGGCGCTGCTCACAGACGCCCGAGACGAAGAGACCCTAAATACACGCTTGCTCGGCTTCGAAGGTTTGCTCCCGTGCGGACACCCAGCAGGCAGCGGCATCTTAGTTTTGCTGCTTTGTACGCCGGACATCGACCCCAACTTCGACGGAGGAGGGCGGCTGGAATCGGTGTTCTGTGGCGCGACATTGGGCCGCCCAGTTCCGCTGGATGTTCTCACTGCGGAAGAGATCCGCGGGGGAGCAGCGGCAGGTCTGCTGCCTCTATCGGCGGCAGAAACGCCAGCCGTCGACGCCGCGCATGATGGGACGCTCGGGGTCAATGGCGGGCTTGCCGATTGCGTCGGCGCCGCCTCTGACCCATTCGCGGACGTGGGCAGTCCCTTCGGCTGCGACACGGCATGGTGGGGCGGCGACGCCTTAGACAATTGCCTACTGTCAAGGCACAGCTCTAAAGGCATACCGCCAAGGCCCTTGTCAGCGAGTTCATCATCTAAAACGTCGCACTCCACCATCGGGACAAAGCCGACGATTGCCTTAGGGCTCGCAGAGAGCGTCGTGTCTTTCTTCGGAGGAAGGCGTCCTTGTCGGCGCATCTTGGGTGGCACCTTTGCTGCAAGAGCGCTGCGCGGGTCCAGATACTCGCCAACATCTTCCTCTACGATCTCGCCAGAGTTCCATTCGGGAAAATCCGCCATGGTGGTGCTCAGCTAAAGCAGATAGATCACCGCGAAAGAACAGCAGTAAAGAAAAAGCGTTGCAACACCACAAAATTCTGCACGCGCGAAGACAAAAAAAAAAAGAAAAACAGAAAGCAACGATGCGCAGACTCCGCAAGGGAGGCGAGGGGACGTTGTGAAGAGCAACGCAACCGAAGAGACGGCGTCGAGGGAAAAACGGAAAGGCAAATGAGATCGAAGCACAGATGCGAGTGGAGGGAGGGAGGTTGCGTGGGGAAGGCGACAAAGAACAAGGCGGACACGCGCGCAGAGAGAAATAGAGCGAGAGATATGGGGAGCAACTGAGGGGAGGGATGAGGGTCAAGACGAAAAAAAAAAAAGAGGGATACGCCAGAGAAGCGGGAGGGGGTGGGCAGGAGACGGAGGAGAGCCGACACGTATGAGGTAGGAATGAATAGGTGAGGGGAGGGGGGAGGGGGACGGGTGAAAGGAAGTGATACAGAACGCAAGAGGGAGATGAACAAAGAAAGAACCGTAAAGAGCGGGCCAAACCAAAAAGAGAGAGGGACGCCACACATTCAAAGCACCGGTGGCGAAAATGGCGAGAACGACGAAAGGGCGGGCGAGGGGAGGTCGGAGGGGGTGCACGCCGCCAGGGGGCGTCGCCGGCTTGAGAGACGCGCGCCTCGCTCGGCTTCCACCCGGAGGCAAAGCACTAAATCAGAGATTACACGCACACAAGTTTCGAACACGCAAGTGTCGGCTAGGAGGCGGTGGAGGTGTGCGGGGAGGAGGGGTGGGGGGTGAGCGTCTATGTGCAAAGCGAAAGGTCACTGCTACGGCGTGTGTATCGGTTCGCGCGCTTCACTTCCGAAATAGACAAATTATGAGAGAGGCTGACAGACAGACACCGAGATCCGACGAGGGGATGGATGGATGGAAAGAGGGGAGGGGGAAAGAAGGAAGGAGGAGACACATAGCCCACTGAGACAACAGAGAAACAAAAGGAAAAAAAAAACGGGTAAAGAAAAAAAAACACGTGCGGGGAAGAAAAAAGATAAGATGGAACGAAGAGAAAGACTCAACGCCAACGGAGACGGAGCCCACAGGGATAGGTAGAAGGACAGAGAAGCAGCAGTAGCAGCAGCAGCAACGACAAAACAACGTGGTCAGATCAAGTCGATGAAAGAGGTCCGAGAGAAGTCGAGCGCAAATGCACATACAATAGCACGGGAGATGAGGAGTGCTGGCAGCACTTGTAGGTGCGTATGTATGCCTCACCCTTGTGCGACGCTGTATCGGGTGTGATCCCTCTGAAGGTCTCTATTTCGCTTTCGTTTTCTCTGTGCCGTGGTACACCTGAGTGGGGAGAGAGAAGGCACGCACAGAGGCTGTAAAATGCGCGTCAAACTCAAGGCCTGTCCTGTGTGTTTCTGTGGGTGATTTGATTTCTTTGGCGTGGATCCGGTGGTGACGTTGCCTTTCCTTTTTTTTAACCTTTCTGTTTTACGTACAAGAGGCGCAAGCACCCAAGACGCTCATGTCGTGGGAAGCGTTTCAGATGAGGGACGAGGAAGGTGGGGTGGGGGCAGCGTGTGGCCGTCTGAGGTGCGTCACAACAAACGAGATCGCGGCGGAGAAACAGACAGTGCCGAGAGGGCGAAAGAGAGAGGGGATTTGCGGTTCCCCAGCTACAAGCCGCATGGATTTGAGCCAGTGGACAGGTGCGCTACCGGTTAGGTTAGTTGCACCCAGGAATGAAAGGAAGGCGGGGCCACAAATGGGAACGATGTCTGCTTGCATGTACTGTGGGGGTGCGGGTGCGCAAAAAGGATACGCGCAAAAAAAAAGATGGACTAATGTGTTCCAAAAATACCGCAGTACGCGCGTTTTGATTACGCACAACAGCACCAATGAGCACACAACAAGGCAAGGTACAAAGGAAGGAAAACTAAGGTAGGAGGTAGTGAGAAAAGGAGGAGGCATCACAAGTGTGCGAATTCCTCTCAACGCAGAGCACCAGCGGAACCGCAGGAAAAGCTGGCCGAACAGTCGATCACAGATGCGATGGTCATCTGTCTTCCAAGGATACGTCGTGGAGAACACTTGCGCAGGGACGGAGCGAAAAAGGCTGCCCTGTATCTTCTCGAGGAGGGATACGGAGAAACGATGTGCCGGCTGGCAGGTATCTTTGTGGCATCCGAAAAAAAACGCTTTTCCTGTACATGGTGATAGGAGAAGTCGCCGCGAGTAACCGGTAGAGAGAACACGCGATAAGGATGTCAAAGAGAAACAAGAAAAACTCATTTTCCAACCACGGGCGATCCATCACGAGAGAAGGAAAGAAGAAAGAAAAACACAAGCGCACTCAGAGAGAGCGCACGGCACATTCGCATAGCCTGCAAGAGCACACACGCACACACAGATACAAACGGAAAAGGCCTTCGTCAGAGAACTGAGGAAAAGGGAGAAGCTGACTAGAGTTGTCACGGGGCAAGTGCACTAACTCGGGAGGGCGCAGCCGCCATTTGCAGATTGTGCACAAAAAGCACACATACACATCGCGGTGAGTGCGAAAAAAGGAATCAAGGAATCCCCTTCCCCTCCCCGCTCTCAAGACAGGAAAAAAAAGAAACGCAACAGTGGTGGGGATCGACGTAACGCACACGCATCGACTACTACCTCAGCCTTTCCGTCTTGTGGAACAAGCTCCGCATCTCCCAATCTGTGTGTTTGTGTGTGCACGTGTATTGATCCTGTGCTTCGATTTCGCACCCCTGCGTCTCCCGACGCACCGTCTTTATCCCACAGTGATGAGGAATACGCGTGAGTTGACGGGAAGGAGCCGCGGCCATCGCAGTGCCACCTCGGTTTAAAGCAGCGAGCACCCAGCTTTCAGAGAAGGCACCGGTAAACTCTGTGCATCAGAAAAACTCATCGTATGAAGGGGAGCGGCATCATGGTGAGACACGGAGCACGCGAAAGACAACCCATAATCACGCGCGGGTTTCTTTAGCACGGGTGACGGCTGTGGGGCGGGAAGATGTGCTTCAGTTCGAGCGGCTCGAACGGCACAGTACTCCCCCTTGGCACGTTGCTCGGAGGCGGCCGTGACGAGCACCGGCACCCGCTGCTTGGTGATAACGGCGCCTGCGCCGAGTGAGAATCGGAGAGCAAAGGCGATCCACCCAATGAGTACGACTTCGGTGACGGGGGTGCGGTAGCTAAATCCGCGCGCGGCGGCGTCAAAGACACGGGAGACGCACTATCCTTCGACGGTCGCCGCAAAGAAGGGTTCGGCAGCGGTTGCAGATGAGCAAGCGGAGCAACTTTGGCGTCTCTCAGCTTTCCAGACCCCCTCACCCTTGTGCGAATGGCCGAGGTGAAGATGCTTGGCCGGTTCACCTTGAGGTGCAGGTCGGCAGCCTCCCTGGCGAAGTTCGGCATGATCTCGTCGCCGAAGGACGATGTGCAGTAGTAGATGCGCTGCTTTGAGTCGCTGACGTCGGCCACGCCGGCGTTCAGCAGCGAGCCTGACTTCTGCGACGTGCTGGTCTTTGCGGGAAACTTCTCGTTGCCCTTCATAAGATCGATCCGCGAATGGTGCGCTTGAAGTTGGTTTTCCCGCGGCGTTTGGGCACCCCGCTGTTCGGGACCCTTGGTCAGCGCGACGCGCGCCGGGACAGGCTTCAGAGTTTTTCGCGCAGCCAGCTGCAAAGATGCTACGTGCGGCTGCGGATCGGGTGCGGGTCGCGGTGAGTTCATCTTCAGAGAGTTCACCTTAGCAGGTAGCCGTGGAACCCTAGCGATTTCAGGCGGACCACCGTCGGACGAACGCGTCACGTTTGCCGAATCCGACGCTACTGAAGGCGTCGCGACAAGGGTCTGCGATCTAGAGGTGCGATCACGGCTCAGCGCCTTCGACGCCTTCGACACCAGGGGAATGGAAACTGCTGCGATGTCACTTTTTTCCGTGGTGTGCACGTCTGTGGAGCACTGCGGCAGCATCCGCATCGAGTGACGGTGTTTGCTGACGTTTTGGCGCAACGGTGCTGAGCCACCACTGGCGTTGTTCTCCGCTGTCTGCAAGTTCGACGACGGCATGGGGGAGACGTGCTCCGGCGACACGGGCGATGCGGCGGCCAGGTTGGCGGTACCAGCTGGGACTAACTGCGCGGAGGCGCGACTTCTCTCTGTTACCGCACCCTTTTCTGGCGAAGTCCGCCACGGAGATGACCCGGCACCGCCAACGCTGTTGCTGCTCTCCACCGGCACAGAGCGAAAACTCGAGATTGGAGAAGGTGCTGAGAGAGCTGTTGTTACCGGTGACGACGAGTGCGGCGGAAACGTCTGAGTCACTTTTGCACCCGCGGTAGGAGCTGGCACCGTCCCCTGTCGATGGGCGCCGGTAAGGTGAGCATCGTCGCTGTGGATGAGGTCCGCGCCTCCGCATTTAGGGTGCATGTGAACGACGATGCCGCTGCTGTGCGCGTCCACGGACGCCGTTGCAGCGGAGCCGGCACTCCGGCGGGGTGGATGGCTCCGCAGCGTGGCTTCCTTAGATTCGCTGCCGCCGGTAGCCCTCTTCGAAGTTCCACCGGGACTTGCCGTATGTTTCTCTTGCACGCGCTTGGCGCTGTCGCTGCATGAGGATGCGGAGGCCAAGGGCAGATCCACAGCGGCACCGCTGCTGTGAGGGCGCTCTGAGCCGGAAGCGGTCTGTGAGTTGCTTGTAGAGGTCTTCAGCGCCTGGCAAGAGCTTCTGGCAGCCGCCACTTTCGCCGCCGTTGAGGGCAAGACTGGTACAGATGAAGTGGCGCACTTAGGCCGCGCCGGCGCACTCGAGTGCGCCGCCCTCGGGTTGCGAGCGTCAAGCCGGAAGCCAGAGCGCGGTTTGTCCCTCGACTGCGTATGGTCGCAATGCCGTGGCAATGTGTGAGTCGCCGCCTCCGCACGCCGGTTTGCCGCTATGGGCTTCCGCGGATGTGACCTCTGCGACATACGCGACGATACGCAGCTGACGGGCGCAGTGCTGTTCACGTCCTCAACGATGTTTTGGCCCCGGTAATCCATCGAATCGATGCGCGCAAAGCACGGCTGAAAGCTCGTCCGGGGAGAGTCATGCGCCATGGCGCGGAGACCCACATTGCCCGGGTGAAAGGGACTAGCAGCCAGAAACTCCTCACCGTCAAGACTGTCGGCAATGGAGGTGGCACTCTCGCAGATGGACGGCGTACTCATTGGCGTGTATGTGAGAGCGTCCGGCCGAGACCAGCGGGGTGTGGATGGCGTCGATGAAAGTATGATGAGGGAGCGAGGGCGACTTGAGAGGCAGAGCGAACAAATCCTCAACGAAGAAAACGAAAAAATAAAGCCACGTTGATCACCGCCACAGAGAGAGAGTCGCACTTGATGTAGGTAAAGAGGCAAGACCTCGTCTGGGAGACAGAATAGATGCAGACGACGAGAGAGAAGCAACAGTAACCACAAAACATAAAAGTTCACGAAAACCGGGGCGAGATGAAGCTACAGGACAAATGAATCAGTGAGAGAACGAGAAGGAAAAGGGAGAGTCGAGTCGCAGCGACAGACTAACCTCGTCTGCCTTCCCTCGGTAGCCGAGAGAGAGGGATGCACACACTCACACGCAGGCAAAGAGGAAAGTTCAACACCAACTAGGAGAAAACGCGCGCGCACGTCCGCCGAAAAACGGCACGAGCAACAACACGGAAAAAAGAGGAAAACGCAGCGCTCTTTCAGCCAGCAGCGAAGAATTTGAAGGTGTAGCTTCAATCCCTTCGGAGAGCGAAGCTGAAAGGATGAGAGATGGGAAAGAGACCCTTTACGAAAAGGAAAGCAAACACGACTGCAGACACACAGAGAAGTCGTGGGTAACACGGGAATTGGGAAGGACGCTGAGCTGCGCGTGAGGCGAGGAAATCGAGCACGACAGACGGTAAGAGAGAGATATGGAGACGTCAGTGGCGTTGCTATACCCTTGTTCCGCCACACACGACACAGAAAGAGTCAGCAAACACAGAAGACGCTTCTCGAAGAGAAAAAGCGTGAAAAGCAAAGGCGACGGCAGATTGACTAGAGGGGATACTTTTCTGTCTTGTCTCGCGCCAGTGCCCTGTAGTTCAAGACTATCTTAGTCGTTTAGACAAGTACCTATGTATGCAGATCCATTGAGTGAAACAAACAAAAAAAAAAACGCTGGAGATGCACACCACACCGCACAGAAACGTACACAATCGCGAAACGTTGGAGCACGCGTGGCGCACCTCATCCACCAGACGGAAAAAAAAGCCTGTGGCAAGCAATGGGAGAGATGGAAACAGAGAGGAGACGAATGCTGGAAAAAAAAGGTGTGTCTTGAGCCTTCCGCGCACGTCCCGTCCACTCTCGTCGATGCGCGCTGTTTCGCTCTTGGTGTGTATGTGCGCTGAATCTATCTTGTTCCACGATGCTAACGCGTCAGATACACAAAAAGAAAAATAACGAAGAACGGGTGCGAGCAAAGGTGGACAGACACGTGAAGGGGTAGAAATAAACACAGAAAAACAGCACAATTCAGTCGACGATGGACAAGACCTTTGGTACACCGAAGAAGGAATCAACGGCTCATGCGGCTATACGTGACAGGACGGACAAACAAGGGAGAAGTGGGGAGACGACGAGTCCCATATGAGAAGGATAACAATACCCGGCAGGGGACATACAACCGCACGCGCATACACAAAGAAAATAGAAGGGAGAAGTCAGTATACAACGCCAAGAGAAACAAAAAAGAAAAGCGAGAACACTACCACAGGCGAAAAAAAAAAGAACGGTGCGTCGTAGCGAAGACGACGACGATTTTGCATACGAAGAAGCAGCGGCGGTAGCAAGCTAGTTGTGGTAGAGGAAAAGATGCCAGCAGAGGGAAAACGAAGAAGTCGACGATGTACACTCGCATACATCTATGTGTGTCGATATCTGTATGCCTATATACGGGTATAGATAGACAGGGGTGAAGGAGTAGTGCACCTCAACGAAGAACGGGCAGAAGAATAGAATGCTGTAAACGTTTCGTGTCCTTCAGTTATCTGCGTGCACGTTCCTGCTTGAAATATCGATTGGGCCGTGTGCTGAGGAAGGTGTGAAGCGTTGGAAAAAGGCAGCGCACCCGTTTAGCTCTACAGATGTCTCCCTCCGGATGCGCTTATGCGTCCACGGGTTAAGCTTCGCGGGTGTTTGGAGAGAGAGCTACCACAAGGAAAAAAAAGCAACCAGCAGCAGAGAATAAATGAGATACAGAAATAGCGAAGGATGTGTGTCAGAGATATGAAAAAAAAAGAGGATGCAGAAAATGGAGGTGAACAGGCGGAGGGGGGGGGGGCAGATGATGAAGGCGTAAGATGAGGGTACGGCTAGAAGCAAAAATGCAAACAGGGAATGGGAGAGGGGAATGGAAAAAAAAACTAACAGGTGAGACGTGTGAAGCACACAACTGCACAGCGCAAGGGCACATGCATACCGCCAAATGCGAAAAAAAAAAAGAAACACCAGTCCAAACCACACACCACACCGATCCAGCTCAAGCTAAAGAGAGAGAGAAACACAAAGAGAAGAAGTGCCAAACGCGAAAGAGAGTGAGTTCGACGACAAGACAGTTGGGAATCGACAAGCACACAGAACGTGTGCCATCATACACATAGCCGAACAAGTAAAAAAAGGAAGCACGAACGGAGCGCCGCGCCACGTTCACTGAAGTGAGTTTCCTTGTTGGGAGTGCCGAATAATGCGGCATACACACAAAAGAAGGAGAGAGAAGAAACAAAAAAGAAGAAAGATGGTAAAGCCCACCTCTACTGGATGTGGTTGTGTGTGTATCTGTCAGTGCTACGCTGGCGTTGAAGGGGCTCTGTGCGTGCCCTTCAAAGGAGTCTCGCCCATCCGCTCACAACCAGAGTAGGCAGCATCCACAGATCTCCGTCAGAGTCGACTGACGTCGGCTGAGCGCGACCCCCGGCCTGTGCTTAAAAAAGGCCTACGTGTGAAGAAGAAAAAGTGCTGCCGGATGTCTTGATGCGCAGACAAGACGACGTGGTGCACAAACAGCCCATACACCGACACCCAGCACAACGCAACCGTTGCTGTCCGGATGTATTTCTTTTCGTTGCAGCTGAGAATGTGCCGCCCGAAAAAGACGCGGACCAACACGGTGATGTCCCCTCTCGCTCAGAGATAGTACAGCAAGTGTGTGCGCGCGTGCGGGAGAGACTTCGATGGGGAAAAAAAAGGAGATATGGCGCGTCGCACCAACGGGGCTTGAGCGGGACGCACGCGCACACGCAAGAAGGCAACGCAGCGGTAAAAAAAAGTTCAAAAAGGAAGAGAAGAATGGGCAGTCGTACGATGAAAAAAAGGGAGCAATCGTACTCACGCTCTGCTTGACCGTTCCGCTGTCCAGTAGAGGAATACGCCAGCGTGTGTGTGCGTGCCTGTAGGTTAGACAGCAACTCATTGAAGGGGCAAGAGAACAGAAGGGGAGAGAAGAAGTCAGTAGAGAAGATCGCAGCACTTCGAACTTGAAGAGGCGCGGAAGGGAAAGGCTAAGAGCGGCAAGCAGCCGATCCGTACCAAACGGGTGCTCTAACAGACGGCCGAGTGGAGAGAAGCACTGGAATGGCACCCACTGACTGACATACACGTGCCACGCCATGCGCCCACACATAAGAGCGCACAACACGTTTCACTTGCATGTGGGATCGCGTGAACACGAGAGGTCATAAGCTCAGCTGCGTGCATGAAAGCGCACATGGGGGCTTTCGTGCATGCCGCCCGCCCGAGGGGTCCAGTGGGACGGAGTACGTACGTCATGTATGCCCCCTTCCACTTATGGAGCGGTCACTGCAGTGCCTCTCCCTCCCTCCCTCCCATCGCATCGTAGCTTCGGCTTTCTACCCTGGTTGGCACCTTGGAGAAAATACACGATAACCACACGGGCAACGCACAGAATAACGACTCGGAGCATGCGGAGTCCTTCTCCGGCACGCATACGAACGACGCTCTGCCAAGAAAAGTTTAACAAAAAGGCGGAGACAGACGTTTAGGGGAGGAGAGAGCTAGCGCTCTCTAGCACAGTAATGTTTTTTTTTTTGCCTCTTCTGTTCAACTTTGGAGAGGGGGGTGAGGGACAGTCACTGCTGGGTCACATAGAGTCATGTGCACGGACCACCCATTCGCGCACACGCACACACACAGAGATGTACGGGTCCTTTCTCACACACACGCTGCCGCGTCACCGACAAACATCACCAGATTGCGTACACAGTCCTGCTGCATCAACATCTGCTGTACGTCGCAGAACGATGGCACGTCCTTACGTCTGCGAGCCATTTGCTTGACAACAGTGTCGGCCGCTAAGATGAGGGAGTGCTCGGAAAAAACGAGGCATCAATGAAGTTCTCTCGAAGCCGTACCTGCTCGAGAGCTGCTCTGCCGTCTTTGCACCGGACATCATGGCGGAACAGAAGGACATACTCGTACGGATCCGACCGGCTCACCGCCGCTGTCTCTGCACGGGCGCTGATGCACTCCTGCGGGGGGCAGCTCAAGAGAGAGATGAAAAGGAGCCGTTGGCTCTGTTTCGGGAGCGTAAGCAGAACACACCCGCATCGCTGACACGAGAGACTGCAGAGCCGGCGTCGCAGTCGGTGGCAGCGTGCTTGTTTGAAAGTAGCTGTCGTATGCTTCAGCGACAGAGTCACAAGCAGCCCTGACGAGCGTCAACTCCGCCATGTGTATAGTACCACCAGGAGCAGGCGCTGTGGTTCTCGCACCGGAGGAGTTCCCCGTGGACAAGGAGGTTAAATAAATCCATCTCTGATCTCGTCCCAAATGCTGAGGCATCATGCTACCGCTTCCCGTTGGAGTCGGAGACGGTCCCGTGGAATCACTGTGCACCACACTCGCCGTTGCCCCGAAGAAGGCGGCAAAGTTGTCTTGAGTGAAAAAGGGTTTACCAGCGGTCGCGGGGCGAGCTGCCGCTGCCTTTGAGCGAGCGGGTGGCGCAGCTGCCGCGGTCATGTCACCAGAATTCCGCATGTCTTGGTAGTTCGCAGCGGGCTCGGCGCCTACACCGGCCGCGAGCGAGCATCCATTCACGGACAAGTTTTCGCGTTCTGCTTCCGCTGCTGGCGTCGGAGTCACAAAAAAAGTGAAGCTCCACCGGGTCGGTGCGCAGTTTAGTGGAGGCCGCGCATGCGGCTTCTACAGCGGAGGTCGCATTCCGACCTGCGGCAGTGTCAGTTGCCGTATTGGTCTCATTTTGGGCCGACTGCTGGACAGCCGTCAGCGCCGCCTCCTGAGATGCGTGCGACAAAGTCTTCCATGTAGCATCCAGCGCGTTATACAGCCGTTCCTTCTGCTTGAATGACTTGCCTACAACGGCAATGTTCTGTTTTGCCTCCAGCACAAACAAAACGTGGTGGGTGGCGGCGTCATAAATAACACCATCAAGCTCACCAGCAATGCGGCCTATTTTATCCTCGGCCGCCTCTTTCCAGTAGTAGTTCACGTTGCGAGCAAGACGATACGCCGGCGGAAGCGAGACCGGAGGCGTCCCCAGCCACGTTGGAGATGCACCCTCTGTCTCGCGCTTCTCGGTCACTTCGCAGCGAACGCAGGCCTCCACCCAAGCCATGGCTGTCGCCTCCTCACAGCGCGTTATGTCGCAGTAATGCGGCACGAGGACCTGGGAAACTACCAATTTGTTCTCGTCTATTAGAAACTGCTCTTCAAAGGCGCCGCCGCCCTGCTGCTTGAATCCACCATCGACAGCATCTGCCTCGTGCGCCAGCATGATACCCTCCTCGACGCCGTACCAGTGTAACAAGTAGTTCATTGCCCACAGCTCGGGGGCTCTCACGTGCCTGTTTACAACAACGCCGAAAAACTTGGTTAGCGCCATCTCCACCACGAGGGCCCCACCCCCACTACCTGTGAAAAACGTGACCAACTCCGCCACATCTACCTGTGACGGATTCAGTTCCGGCGGTTTTGTGACGTGTTCGGTAAACGCGATATTTGCGTAGCCGCGCAGACGGCTACATAAGTACAACACTTCGGTGCCGCTAATAACGCGCGAGTGTGCAGCCTCAAAGAGCTGAAGGCGACCAAGAAGCCGGTCCCGCTGCTCTCCCAGTAGGATGCAGCTCCAAATTTCTCCAGGGCGCCAGCAATGTCATGCCCGGCAGCCGCCCACTCCCTTGTCTTCACAGAGCAATCCATGCGAGTGGTGAGTGCTCGACGCTTTTTTCCAATATGCTCTGTTGCCTGCATCACCTGCTTGTACGCGAGAGAAAGTTCTTTCGCGAACTCTGAGGCTTTACCCTTCCCCAGCGCGTTGCGCCGCATTTGCATGTGCGCTGCGTCATGATAACGATGCCAATCACGCAACTGAAACGCGCGCGTAAGGGCTCGTTGCTCAGCGAGCTGGGCAGCTGAGGACTCGCCCCGCATGCGAGACAGCGACGGGGCAGATTGGTGATGTTCCGCGAAAAACCTGGCGTCACGAATGAGAATGCGGAATCGAAGCTCGCCCAGAAGCAGCATGAGCACCTTCACGTGCCGCCCGTACGTGGGCCGTGAGATGCAGTGCGCCATACTCAGGGTGTACTTCAGCGTCTCCTGTCGGGTACACGTCAGCTGGGATGGTGAAAAAAAAAGGCGAGTTGGTGCAGCTAAGATACTCGACATGATCAAGAAGAGCCGTCAGCTGAGCCGCTGCCGTCAATTCCACCCTTAGGTATGGTTCACTCAAGTTCTGTGCTTTGTGCTGGTCGCTGCACTGGCGCAGATGCGCGATGTAGTTTTGAATAAAACCGCGGAGTGAAGAGTGAGGTAAGCCAGCGAACGCAGACACCGCAACAGGCAGCAGTGCCCTACGGCAGCCACTAGCTTCCAGCATCGCAGCTGATTCCTGTGCGGCCGCCATTACAGAAAAAGAAGCACTTCTCCTCATCTCCGAGGTAGCGCTTCCGAGAAAGAATTACGAAAGGTGCTTCACCAACAGAGACCGACGAGAGAAGGTAAATCAACCACTAAGTGCGCTGAAGCCCCCTACATCCACATGGAAACACAGCGAAAAGTCTTCGGCGACGCCCGAAACGCCTACGTACGCCGCCACATACGACGACAGATTACACATGAACTCCACATCACCAACAGAGCGCCGCATTATCACCCGAGAACCGATAAGCGTAACCCAGAACATGATTATCCGACAGCATACCAATCGCACGCGCATTACATCTTTAAGCAAACACCACGACAGGAACGCATCAAACACAACACATTTGCAGCAACGCACCCACCGCCGCGACGGTACACTAAACTAAAACAAGGTAACAAGCACCAACAGCACACTCGTTCCCAAGACCGACACCAAAATCTAAAAGAAGTATTCCAACGCGATGTTTTCGATCAAGAGGTCTGTCAGAGACTCCAGTCGGTTGATGTCATCACGAACGCGCGCACGCACAGCATGCCAGGCATCTCAATCTCGAGGCGCACCAAGATGGCACACGGCACAGGGGTGTGAACGCCGCGCCAAGGCTAAAGCCGCTTCACCGCAGCTCCGCGCACCGCAGAGACGAAGAGGGGTGGGAGAGAGAGAGAGAGCACACACGAAAAAAGCGCAGGGAACGCGGGCCACACGCCACCGGCTCCGCGCGCGCACGCTGTCGCCGTCAGTTGCCCTGTAGAGTCTCGGATCACGGTTTCACACATGTCAGTAGCGGAGCAGGGTCAGCCTCATCACGTCGGCAGCAGCGCGGGCATCACCAGCACGCAAGCGGCAGCGGTGCGGGAGCGCGCATCTTGGCCCAGAAAACGACCGACCGCGAAGACTGAAAGGGTATGCACTCCGCGTGGTAGCTGGTGGGACGTCCGCGCACGCAGACGCACACAAGCGCGCGCACGCAGCAGCGCCGCGCAACGCAGCCCGCTCGCACGCTACCTCAGTCACAGGGCGCGCCGGCTGGAAATCGTGTGGCGCGCCCCTCGTTGTTTGCTGAACACTTGACTTCAATCCATGGTCGGGATGTGTTGTGTCATAAGACCGTCGTAAGTGGGTCCTCATCAGCGGTAGCGGTGCAGCGGGCGGGTGCGGGGGCAGAGAGCTGGCGGTCGGAATGGTTGGTTGCGGAGTCGTTTGTTTAGAGTCGGTCTGTGCCTGAATTAGAGTGATGAATATTGCATATCTTCTTCTCCCATGCGGTTGCGAAGGGGCAACTGCGCGGTGAGACTCAGGAGTTTGTCCGCCCATCGCGGAGGGCCGAGGGAATGCATGATTGTTTGGTGCTGTGATTGTGTGCACCCTATGTTGCTAAAGGCAGACTTTTTTTTTGGGGGGGGGGGGGGGGGGGGCTCTGAGCAGAGGTGCCCAATCCTGCGCCTGCGCCTCTCGAGTGGAAAGTAGATGATCCGTAAGTCTCCACGCATCAGCTGTTGTGAAAACGAGTTCGCGTCATGCGTTTGGGCGTTGGCGCCCTCCTCAGATGTTGCTGTTAATCTCGTTCGTTGTTAGTGTTGGCATCACAGCGGGGAGGAACGGCGAAATATCGGCGGCACTGCAGCTGAATTCATCGCAGAGAAAGCGAGGCTTTCGTCATGTCAACTTGCTGTGACGTTGCAACGTTCTAGTCAGCGAACAAGCATTAACACACAGGCTCTCCACAAGAGCCTCCACTGCTCGGCGTATTTCAGGCATTTGCACACTTTCCAGCGGGAAACGTAAGAATTCTCTGTATCACGGTCTTGTCTAGCAGCACAACCAGTAGTGTTATTCGTCACGCCAGCACCGCCTCCATGCCTCGCGAGACCGGGCGCTGCTCCATCCCTCAGAACCGTCATCGGGTGCTGGTAGCGTTGCGGCGCACCTGCTCAAGGTAAGCATCGGATGCGGCGGTGAAAGTGCACCCGCTGCCATGGCGGTTACTCTGTAACCGAGCAGGGTGGATCAGGATGGTGCCATGATGGCGAGGCTGGCTAAGAGGCACAGGCACACATACGCGCACACACGCACACACATAGAGACGAGTGCACGGAGAGGAAGGACGCCAGAAAAAGCGATCACGGCGTCGTGCTGTGAGAGTGTGCCCTTCCCAGGAAAACAAACGCTAAAAGAAAGAAGGACTGCACATCACATGACCTCCATAGAGGTCTCTACGCCTTGTTATGGGCTGCAAGGACAGGCGCAGCAAGAGAGTCGATGGTGCTGAGTCATGAACGCTAGTCCTGTACAAGTCAACGATGAATGCTGCAAAACGCACACACACACAACGCCAGAAGATATCAGAGAGAGAGAGAGCTTCAGCGGTAGGGGCGGGCTTTACTGTCAGAAAAATTGTAAACGCGTTCACGTCAAGACGGTTTGATGTCTATCAGATGTTGCTGTTAAATGATCGTGTTGTCGAGTCATCATGTGCTCATGCCCGCCCTCGCTGAAGCACCCCCTCCCACGCCCTATCTCGCCTGTGCGCACCTGCACAGGCGCCTCGCACGTTACCGATCTGCCTAATGACGGATGTCACCTACGGCTCAGCTCACTCCAGCCTGTATTGCCGGACCTGTGCACAAGCCAAACCCCTGCACGCTGTTTCTTCTCGCGTTCCCGCCTATATGCAGGGCTGCATGTGGGCTCACTCATCTTCCCTGACCGTCAACACGGAGAAAAGAGCGCCGATAGCACGCTTCTGTACATGGCCGTGTATGCATCTGCGTGTTTCTGTGTATTTCTATGTGGCGGTTTCAGTGTCGCGCAGCGGCATATATATATTTATGTGCCTATACAGTTACACGCTCGAGAGGATAAAGAAATGTGCGTCGGGGGTGGGGGCGACAGGAAAGTGACGTGGAACTGCAAGTAATGCAAGGGTGGGCATAGGAGTCTCGAGGTGGCGACCGCCCCATACGCCGGCGCGCACTGTGGCTGTGCAAATCCAGAGGTAGATGCCCTCACTATGACGGCGGACTTCACCAGTCCGCCTTTGAGGCTCGCAACTTCGTCGTGAATCTTTCCACCCCTTTCTTGCCACCAAAGTCATCTGGACATTGCACCGCAGAGACGAAGGCATCGAAGCACGCACGACTGAAACCAAGAAGCAATACAAATCAGCTGTCGCCCCGCGCTCGGCAGCATGGCAGGCGCGCGTGAGTACAAATACACATCGAGAAGCGTTCCGCCATGGGCGACAAGTACGGCAAGCGAATGCGTCGGCGCTGAAAAACACGAAGAGGAATGGCGACATGATAAAAGTAGTGTACCATCTAGTCCGACAGAGCACTCTCGCCGCCAGAAAAAAGGAAGTAAGAAAAAGAAGTCTTCACTCACGCAATTATGCGTGGAAGGAGAGGATGCAGTGCGCGCAAGGTGCTGGAATTACGTCTTTGCTTCACACGAGCACACACATACGCGCACGCACGCTACGAGTCGCACCTCTCACGCCACGCTGAGAAAGTGGGTGAGGGAAAGAAATAAAGATATGAGAGCGAGACGAGAGAAAGAGGCGATTGAGGAATACGTGCAAAAATAACATACATGCTTTACCCTACACATCAACCAACCCGCGAAGAAAGGAAAAAGCGAAATAAAACGCATGCACACCCGTTCATGAGCCCATAAATAAGCCAATGAAAGGGCCGTGGTCATGCCAGGCTAATGGCAGCACCCACGCACGCGCGCATGCGCATATATTTACACATATATAAGGAATGCAGATGCGACGGGGGGACTCTCTCCTTCTCTCTCTAGGCATGCAAGGGGCCATGGGCGCATCAAAACCCACAGGGAGTATAGCAAGGGTCCTACATTGTGTTTGCCAACGTGGTGCCACCCCATCTCATTGTCAGACCTCGGTCACGTTGCCCTTGCGATGTACACTCCTGCTCTCGGTGCAGACCCGAGTAGGGCAACAGCAATTCGAAACGCAGGGAAAAATGAAGCAGAGGGCCATGAAGAGCAAGGCCCCCCCCAACCACGCGCAGACAGCGACACCGTATGCCAGGCCGTTAGACGTCATCTTCACCTCTTCTGCCGCGCCTTGTAAGAGTATGTGAAGTGAATAGCGAGATATCGCCCCGCTTGTTTTTCAGGGAGAGGGTGGCCGCTTCGGTGGATTTTGCTTGGTTTGTTTTGAAGTTGCGATGCGCCTGTGGTAACGTGAGAGAGCGCGCAGCTGCGGAGTTCTTGGCGTGTGTTACGGGACTGCGGTATCTGAGTTTGATTTCGCTCTGGAATGGAAGGTGCAAGTACACAAGACAGAAACAAACAAAACGTCTCCGTAGAGGCGGTGATGCGCTACGAAACACCTCGAGTCCCACAAATCGGATTGAGAAATAAAACCGCAAGGTGGAGCGCTGGCTAACGTTAGAATGGCACTCACACACGCACTCCCACGCAGAGGCCAGTCGTGCGTGCCGGCGACGTGAAGAGTAGGGGAGGCGGAAAATCGAGAAATGCGCAGAGAGAAGGAGAATGTTGGAGAAAGAGGGCTGGCAAGGCAAGGAAAATAAAAAGCGCTAAGAGTAAGGCGTGCGTGTCCGTGCCCCTGCACGCAATGGAATATCCAAGCATCGGGCATGGTAAACCGCAAGCGCGAGTACATCGGCAAGATGGCTGTCATCCAAAGATGAGGAATAAGGAGAATCAAGGAGATTCATCAAGATACACCGCTCTCGCTGCGGCACACACACTGGCTGCTTCGCCTCTGACTCCCCTCACCGTCCACTAGACGCAGATTCGGTTTTTTTTTTCTCGCCCATTGTAACCCTTGCGGCTGTTATGTCTGGATTTTTTCCCTTTGCAAACCAAGATGACTTAGAATTCAGTGAAACGCTTCGAATCGCGCGAGGTTCACACGCGATCCGGATTTCCGAGCGGCAAGACGAAAAACACCGATCACCATACCCAGCGACCGCAGCACGGCATGCAGGGTTTTCTGTGAGGGGAAAGCCGTGTGGTCAGCGTTCCTTCTTACTCTCGGTCTCGCTTGCATTCTGCTTGCCGCACTGCGCTTCCTCCATCATGGCGTACACCACGTAGGAAGCCGTAAGCGATATCGCTGTGAACACAGCCAAACCACCCCCACACAGTGTCGGGTCCATATCAAGCCGCGGGGCAATCAGTCTCATGCCAATAAGAAGGACTATCACCGGCATTGTCATCATGAGCACGCTGAACACAATGAACACGTAGGCTACCTTCTGGTTCTTCTTTTGTGAGAAGCTGCGCGCGAGCGCGGAGCAGTTCTTCGCTTTTTCGCCCAGCGGCATCGTCGCAGCCGTGATGAACTCTCGTTTGGCGTCGCGGGCGAAGCGAACAGTGTCGCCGACAGTGAGCTCGTCGCGGATGGCCGTGTCAGCGGTTTCATCGAGCGACTTGTAGAGAGTTTCATAGAGGTAGCGGCTCTCGTCGGCCTCGACATCCTTCAAGAGGCGCGTGGTGCGGGGCGCCGCGGCAGTTACGGGTGTTCCCGAGTCTTTGGCCGAGCCTTCCCTTTGTGAGATGGTTGCTGTCGTCCTCGGCGATGGCAATGCAGCTGGGGTGGCCTCAGGCGTTCCAGTGGACTGTGCCTGTGAGCAAGACGCGGTCGGCGTCGCCAGCGCTGCCTCTGACGGAGGCAGAGGCAGCGTGGCCGTTCTCTCGGCCGGCATGTCGTCCACTTTTTGGCCTTGCTGCACGGTGAAGGCCTGCTGTGTGCCGTGACAATAGAGGCGCGTTTGTGTGTGTGTGGGGGGGGGGGCGGTGCGATTGTCGGGGGGAGGCAAAGGGAAAGGAAGGAAGAGTTATCGCGCAGGTGCTGCGTAACCCGACAACGCAAACGCAGCATCGCAGCCGAAAGCGCATCGAACACCAGATACGGGAACACGGGAAGCTGTTGCGCCTTTCCAATTCTATATCAGCGAGACCTCGGCATCTGCGCGGCGCTGCACCACGGAACGCACGACGTGGGGTTCAGGATACTTGCACATAATCTCGCTTTTCTACGAGGTTCGCCAGTTTTCTTTTGAGACTTGCAGCCAGCATTGGTCAGTGCACACAGAACATGAGGCTGAAAAAGCAGCCGCGTCAGAACAAAAGAAAGAGATGGAGCCCCCTCCCTTTCACTGCATCTTACTCCCGCCTCCTCCGTCATCCGAGCTGTGCAGCCTGCAGATCCTCAGTGCAAGTAGAGGCAGGATGCGCGTGCAGACGCACGCCACCTGCAGCAGAGTTCACGAGAAACAAATAATAGATCCCTCATCACCACCAGCCCGCCCCCATACACACACATAAACGCACGCAGCGATCCACTTCCCATCCTATCCCTTGCAGCAAACAGCGAAAGGGGCTCAGGGCGAGCGTATCTGTTCTTTTTCAAATACGGGGAGGGGGGGACGACACCGACGGCGGGAGGGGCGAAATAGCCGACAGACAGCCTCAATCGGTCTCGACAAGACGAATGAGTGGTCTCTAACCGCCTCCTGATAGAGCTACATTTCTGCCATTGCGTCCACCTCCGGCAGATCAACGAGTGTGCGTGCCAACGGTGTACGGCTCTTTGGACCGGTTGCAACGACCAGAATGGCGTTGCCCTTGGCCTCCCCTTCCGAAGTTGTCACAAATGCAGCGCAGGAGAGCGGCACAGAGGGTAGCAACGTAGGAATCGAAAAGATCTGCTGCGGCATACGATAGACGTCGTCTTCAGAGAGACAGAACACGACGCGCACGGCGTGCAGTGGCGCGTCTCCGACGTTCTGCAGCTGCACCTTCACCTTGAACACCGGCCCAAGTCCCTGAACGACGGCGTTCAGCCGCAGCGACGACTCCGCCACCCCTTCATTCTCTTGGATCACGTTGCCCAACTCGGAGGGGACAGAGCCGTTGGCGATCATTTCGAGGTACGCCTTCGCCGTCGTGAGCCGCAGCTGCGACAGGTCGTACTGGAAGAGCTGGTACATCTCCACCCCGTGCTTGCGCTCGCGCGATGACTGCGTCGCGAATACGGAGCTGAGGTGCGGGATGGGGATGGGGACGTCCTGCTGCGGTGGTGGGCCAGTTTCTACCTTTTTGCTAGAAGACAAGTTCACACCGCGGTGAAGCAGCTCAACCACGAGAGAGCCGTTCTGCAGCACGAGCACAAGCGCGCCGTCTGAGCGGCCGTAGCGACCAAACTTCATCGCCGTCACGGTGCCGTAAGCCAAGCTGACGTGGTGCAGCTGAGTGCCGACGTACACTCGAATCTCACCGTTGCTGAGTGCCACGACAAGCCCGTGTGCCTCGCCAGTGACGGCGTCGTTGATGGTGGAGAGGCCACTGATTGAGCACGGCAAGAAGACGCTCTGCTGTTTCTTGCCTTTGAGGTTGTAGTAGGAGAGCGTGTTCGCCGTTGTGGCCACAGCGATGAGGTTGTTGTACCGCGCAATGGCGCACGGCTGCGCGTCCGGCTGAATCACAGCGTTGTGCAGGCTACCTTGCTTGATCGAGTACACGCGGCCGTCGCGTGCCGCGACGACCATTCGATAGTTCACCTCAAAGCACCCGGCCGCAATGAGAAACACAGGCGTGCTAGGCAGCACCACTTTCACCGCCACCTCGGCCGCGTTGTGCTTGAGGACGTAGAGGAAACCCGCCTCGGTGCCAATCACCAGCACGCTCCTTCCTCCCTCGTCCAGCGAGTTTAGCGGGATGGATGTCAAGCAGCAGACAACGTCCATTTGGATGAGCGGAACTGAGCGCAGGCGAGAGACAAACTCACCGCGCTCCTCCGGCGTCTCCTTGAGCAGCAATTCCAGCGTGCGCGAGGAGGTCTGCACGCCGGAGTCTAGCAGGCTCTCTAGCTGCTTCACTGCCTCCTCAACGGTGAGTACCTCAGTGGCAAGGTCCTGCCAGATCACCGACTCCTTTGGGTCGAGAGGAACCGGTGGCACCATGAAGCGGTAGAGCGGCTTGTTGCTGCGGTACATGAAAATGTATGGCCCCGTGGCGACCGCGACGACCGGCTTGCTAAAGGCGTCGCCGTCATCCATGAAAAAAGACGTGATCGCGGACGGCACCCCGAAGAGCGGCAGCTCACGCTGGAGAGATGTGCCGGCGTACACCTTGATGCGCTTGCTGCCATCAGCCACGAGAAGCTGGTAGTCCCCGACCCCGTTCACATCGGCGGTTTCGATGCAGTTCGAAAAGGCCCGCAGGTTTGCCAAGTGATCGCGAAAGGCGTAGAGCCAGAATTTCTCCTTTGATTCCCCGCGATTTCCCTCCTTGGGTGCGGACATGCTGGCAGCTCAGCTGATCAGCCGCCTCCCGTGCGCTTTCGTGTTGCAGAGCAGGGAGAGGGAGAAGGATAGGGAGGCGGGACAGGAAGCAACTCGCCCACCACGGCAGGTGGGCAGAGACACCGCCGGATGCGTGGGTTCTCGCGGCTTCGTCCTGACCAGGAGGCGAGCAAAGATAGGAGGCGAGTGAAGGGCAACGGACTCTTTCCTCTACCGAGGCGCCGCTGAGAAAACGCGAAAAGGGAACGCGGCGCTGGGTGGGGGGGGGCACTCTGACGATAGTGAGCAAGACAGTGATTGGCACGCCAGCGCACCGACATGAGCAAACACGGCCAGGTGAGGAAGCAAGCGAGACGAGGAGGCCAAGAGAGAAGGTGAAGGGAGGCGAGCAAGGTTACCGCTCCACGACGGAAGGGGTCATCACCTGCGCCCTACAGTGCGCACACAAGCCGTCAGGGCAAAGATCGAGCTGCGAAGGGAGCACGTGAAAAAAAAAAAGAAGGGTGAGTGACGTTGCCATCTGCATGTGCGCATGCATGTGCTTGTCTCTCTTCCGTGGACAGGCGTCGTGTAGTCTGGTATCGTCAGAAGAAAGCCGCAAGCAGCGGCCCCACGCATCATGCTGTCTTCTGCCCCTGCGGCATAGTATGGATGCTTGTAAAAATGGCTGCGCAAACGTGATGTCTTAAACGAGCTTTACGGAAACTGAGCACTCAGGGACCCTCATACACAGCTGTGATGCCACGCAGGCCAGCAGCAGCGCGAGGGCCTATCTTCGCGGTGGAACCGCAGTATTCCCGCGTTTCTTCTGGCTCTGACTTCGCTCTCGTGTGGCACGAGCGCCGTAAGCCTCGCTCACGGAAGAGTGGGGGTGCAGATCAGCTTCCTCTGCAGCAGGCCGAGCTCGTAGCAGCTGGCCTTCGAGGACGGATTGGACGGGTACGCGCTCGGCTGGGTCGCCACCGCCATCGCACAGGCGCCGTCGTTGCCGGCGTCCTCGTACCCCTCCACCGCGACGTCGTAGTGCACGCCCGCAACCTCCAGCACCATACGGCCGCTACGCAGCACCTTCAGCACACCTACCTTGCCAGGTGGAAGATCGAAGAATGAGAAGGGCGCATTTTCGTGAAAGCGGGGAAGCTGCATCCACACCAGCCCCCCAGGTGCTGCAGTTGCAGACGGCACACTGGCTTGCATGGGGCGCAGGCTGTCCTCGTAAAAGCGCATGTTCGCTGCGTAGGCGCGCTGCTGCTCCAACTCCGCCTCGCGCAAGAAGGCAGTGCCGTCAACATCCATCGGTGTCGCAGCCGACGACTGCGGCGTGCCGCTTACCACGCCTTGAGCCGCAGAGAAAGCAACGCATTCTTCTGCTGCGAGTCGCGACGGCAAAGAAGCGTCGAGCGGAAGTGGGGCGTACAGCCCTGAGTGCATGGGGTCATCGTTGCGTAATGCACTCGGCGCTACGATCGTGTTCATCGAGTTGTGTGGAAGCGGCGGTGCCACCTCAGGGTATTGGGAGATGTCGACGTGCCTGCGTGAAGCCTCCTCGAGGGCAGCGTGGGCACTCAGATTGTGGCTGCGGCCCCTGGGGCGCAAGAGTGAGGACGCTGCGATTCCCCGCGCACCATCCCCGTTGCTCGACAGATTTGTGCAGCGTTGCTGTGGATGTCCCCCGCGTGGGTCGGATGACGATTCAGCGGGGCCACGTCCCTCGCCATCACCCCCACCGTGCGCAGGGGAAGACGAGGCCGGCGCCAGTCGGTCTCCTAGGCCGGCGACGGCTTCCGACGAGGATGGCGCCTGCTCCTCGATGTAGAGACCTTGCAGGCGAGCCAGCTGCAAGAGGCTTAGATCTCCGGTGGCCTGTGTAGCAGGAGGACGCGCGGCCGTGTCATCCTCACGAAGCACAAGCTTCGGCTTAAACTTGAGGTTGGGTGCTTTGGGCGGCATGTGCGAGTGTCCGCGAACGGGCCCACACGTGCCATAAAAGAAAAAAGTCAGCTTCAGCTAGGCTGCAGCTCGCGCCTGTTCTCTAGCGGGCGCACTGGTGTGCCGACGGCAGCCGGCAACTCTCCACAGCGTGCGCGTGTTTGGGGACGTCGGTGTGGATGGGGTGCGGTGGAAGCGGTGCACCGAGAGGCGACTGCGAGGGTAATCCATGGGCGCACATTATCGAAAGCGCCAAGCACCACAGCACGGAGAGGGAGAAGAGGAGAAAAAAAAAACAAAGAATCACAAAAAGGATGAAAGTCAAGCAGAGCGACACGCTAGAGGGTGATCAACCGCGATGCTATGAGCGAGATGCAAAACGCCTTTCTCACGAGGGCGCGTACACACTTTTACGGCACCTGTACGCGTGCAACGACGAACATGAAAAGGTCATCGGATCACTCGTGCTTTCTCACGCCGCGTCCTCTCTCTCACCGCGTCATGGAATCGGCGATGTCGCCAAGCGCGCGTGTCTGGACATGCGTGCGTGTGCCGCGACCACACGCTGCCATTGCTCTTTTTCTTTTCGCTGGTACACTTCACTCCAAGTCGAGAAGGGCATGCGGTAGCCTGGAGTCTGTCAGCAAAAAAAAGCAAAACAAGGAACAGAAGGAGTCACGTACAGAGTACGAAACGCAGCACCACTGGAGAGACAGACGGAGCGCAAAGTTAGCGGCTCCTCGGCGGCGTGCCGAACCTTTGGTGCGGCATTTGACGAACTCGAGACAAGCCCAGCACCTGCATCTGAATACACCGTTAGCACCACTAATGAGCCCCGCCGCACACTACAAGCTCATATCCCCGTCAAAGGAGCTAAAGCCGGAGAAGAGGAAGAGTGGGTAAAACTCCTTGAAGCGGATGTTGTTGCACCAGTTCCACGCACTGGTGAGCCGGCCATCAATGCAGCTGCCCGCGTCGTCCATGTTGTCCCCGCCGCTGCCGTCGAAGCCGTGCCGGAAGAAGTCGCGCAAAATGGCACGCTTGGCCTGCTCACCACCACCCCAGACCTCGCGCAGGTAGGCCGCGTGTTCGGCGTGTCGCTCCAGGTGGTCGATATGGCCTAAGGTGCGGAGAATTGGGATTATGATGCGGGACACTTGGCCATACTTGTCGATGAAGTGGAACGCGTTTGGCACCTGATCGTCACCGAGGTGAATCCGCTCCGACCCGACCCACTCACCCAGCTCCTCCTTCGTCTCCTGCAGCACCTGCTGAATCGCCTTGAAAAGCTGTGGCGCCTTTTGCACCCGCTGCAGCCCCTGCCCCGTCATGCGCAGCTCGTACTTCTCGTTCGGATTCAGCATATCCTCCTCGGCGAGAGACCACAGCAAGTACATCTTTCGGCACATGTTCTTCCACAGCGAGAGACTCTGCAGAACAAAGATGTACTGCATCTTGTGATTGTGTGTCAGGCGGCTGCCGTCGGCGCCCTCGTCGATCGCCAAGCTCGTCAGCTCAGTACACGAGATCGGCGTGAAGTACTGCTTCAATAATTCCAGCAGTCGCTCGGATGTCTCAACATTGTCATTTGAAAAGCAGTTGGCATCGTTGAGGCTTCGGACCACTACTTCCACATTGTCCTCATGCATGCGGTGCTCGCTGGCGTACTGCTTCACGAGCTTCCCCACAACCACGTCCTTGCCACGCAGGCACCGGTTCAGCATGTTGCGGTCCTTCATGACGGGAACCGGCGTGATGCAGTGAGGCAGCCGTGTGTCCTGCAAGATGTCCTGCATGTTGTGCGTCTCGCAGTACCGGCCCACCGTCACCAACTCCTTCACGACATTGAAGCCGAGTGCCTCGCGTGCCATGTCGCTCTGCACCGCATCTTGAATCATGTAAAGGAACTTGACGTAGTCGGTGCGTAGTAGATCGGGGTTCATCATCTTGTAGCGCCGGCACATCTCAATCGCAGCACGGATCTCGTGCTGGTACGGCGTGAACTCGTGGTCGCGCATGAAGGATGCGGCTTTGCGCATGTCGAGACCTACGATGAGTCCCGTCAGTGCGTTCGTGAGCTCCTTCACGATGAGCAGCTCGCGATTCTTGAGCTTCAAGGCAGATGCGGAGTCGACCTTGTCGGTGTAGGAGGAGGCAAGAATGACGCCCCGCATGAGGCGTTGTATCTTGCGTTCCTGAGGGCTCAAGCGCAGAGGGATGTGTTCGGCATTGGCAATGGGGGCGTCAAGTAGGGCGTACTCCTCCCGGAACTCGAACGTCTCCTCTGCACCACGCCTGCAGCGCCCCATGACGAGCGAACCCATCCAGCCCTGGAACAGCTCACCAAACCACGACGTTGTGCCAGCAAGAAAGGGAGGGTTGACCAAAGGAGGAGGGATAACAGGAGGATCAAGAGCAGGGGTCACACAGAGATGAAGAAAAAATCGCACCTGAAACCCACACCGCAGCTCCGCAACAAACACCAACCGAGCAAATACGCTGTCGGCAGGAGTATCAATTCTTTGCAGCACGCCTCCACACACGCGGACGGCTCGGACAAAGGCTGATGGCGAGACAGGGAGAGCGAGACGGCCAAGCGGCACGAAGAAAAGCGCCACCCCAGGCGGAAAGGGGCACTAAAGAGAGAAAGAGAGAAAGAGAGAAAGAGAAGATCGACGGAAAGAAACGAGGGTAAAGGTCGGAATCGCGCTCGCGGCAGCGCACAGAATCATGCGCGACTGTGGAAAAGCGCGCAGATTCTAGCGAAGAAAAAACAACGACGCCTCGGTGTGATTGACCTTCACTTCTTTTTGTTTGCTTACATTAATACCCCTTTTGCACGTCTACGTGTGTATATGCTCTGTGTTGGCAAGAATCACTACAACAGTGTGCACAACAGCAGCCTTCGTGCGTGTGCGCGTGCGTGTAAAGACGATCGTGCCTGATGTGTCTCTGAGTTGATCTCGCTCTCCTCAGATTTCACAAAGAGCGCGACAGGGAGAGGGAGGGCGACGGACTCGTGAGGAACAAAATCGTCAGCCCTGTTCCGCGCTGCACACACAAGCGAATACACAAAACACGGATGCTGCAATCACCGAGTCGTACGTAGGGCGGATATCACATTCACCAAGCAGAGATTCATGGGAAACAAAACGGAGAATGACAGCATCGGAGAACGGGTAGGACAACAAAGAGGGAAGGATGCAGCTTGAAACGCTGAGGAGTGCGTGCGCAAAACAGCCAGACACCTCAGCCCAGGTGTGCACGTGGGCTCCACCTCGCGCTGTCAGCTTCTCAGTAGAGTGGGCGATGGGCCAGACGGTGTGAGGGGGAGGGGGACTACAAGGCGACGCCGACAACGAACCCTCCCCCCAGTGAGGCGCAGTACCGCTATTTTAGGGAATCCAGCAAGACAGTCGCCCATGCCCCGGTAGTTGTGGGTTTTTGCCCCTTTCTTTGTTTTTTTTTTTTTGCGGTTCCGCTGCTTTCGTTTCGCAACCAGTTAGGCTCCATTTCCTTGTGCGTGCGCTTGTGTGATTCGATAAGCGAGTTGGGGCACTGCCGCTGGCAAAAGAGAGACGGAGGCAGCTGGGCGCGTGTCCGCTCATCCCTTTCCCTCTCGCAACTCCCCTCCCCGCAAGAGCAACCTCTTTACCGCCTCCACGTCCTTCTCGCACCCCTCTGGGCATCCGTTTGTGTGCTAGCGAACAAGCGCGTAACCGTAAGAGGGGAAGGGGGACGTTCATGCAGTCGCTGAGAAACAGTGGAAAACGAAGCCGCGCATGAAGTCCGCTGCAAGCGCAAGGCTTGGCGCCATACACCTCCAACGATTATGCATGGGCCCACACGAAGGCCAACGATGATGAACAACGCCACTCAAGCCGCCACGAAACGACGGCAATGGCGTCCTCGCGCGGAGGAAGAAAGGAGATCGCACCCAGGCCGCAAGCTGAGACGGCGAAAGTTGGGCGGAGAGACAGTGCAAGGCCAAGGAAAGAGGAGCTGCGTTATGGCACCTAGTCGCGCGCTTCGCGCTGTCGCCTATGTTTTCTCTGTCGCTGTGTGTGTGTGTGTGTGTGTGTGTGTGTGCGTGTGTGTCTCACGGCTTGTCCACGACGCGTGTGACCAGGCCGCCAGCAACCGTTTCGCCATCCTGCTGAAGGACAAACCGCCCCAGCGCGCGGCACTCCGTCGCCGGTTCGAGGGCGACAGGCGACTCAGCACGGAAGAGCATCATCGCCTGTGCGGCCGGCGGCACACACTTCACCATCCCCTTCGACCAGTTTCCTGTTTTGCCGTCCATCTTAGATATGAGTGCGACAACATGCACCCGCACCGTCAGGGCGTGCACAATGATGGTGAAGCTCGCCCCTGGCAGGATGGACTTGGTGAGGGTGCGAAAGGTCTGGATATGCGCCTCAAAGTCGGTGGAACTGTGGATTAACAAATTCGGCTCGCAGCCCACACAGCCCGGGTACAGTCCTGTCACGGACGAGTTCGTGCTGATCTCTACCATCTCGCCAGCAAAGGCGACGAGAACAGGGCCAGCCACAGTGGGCTTCTGAATCGACTTGACAGCGACCCGCACCTCGCTCGGCACGAAATGAACCGTGTCCCCTGTGAAGAGCCTTCCGCTCTCGACCTTGGCGTAGAGGGTGGTGCCCTGCACGTCTTGCAGACTCAGGCGCAGCGGTCTGTTCAGCAGGCGACTCTCCAACGGACACTTGTCAATCATCTCGATCAAGCTGAGATCGTGGTACCAAGGCGTCTCCTTCGCGCCCCGCTGAGTGATGTTGACGCCTGCCATGCCACTAATGGGGCAAAAGCCGATGATGGCTTCCTCCGGGATGCGGGTCTGCTTGAGCAGGAGCTGCAGCTCCCGCACCACGTAGTCGTAGCGCTCCTGTGAATAGGCGACGGCGTCCATCTTGTTGACGGCGACGACAATGGACCCGACGCCGAGCGTTTTCAAGACCAGAAGATGAGACTTGGTACCGTGGTGCAGCCCCGTCTCGAACTCGGAGGTGGCCGCCGTCACGACGAGCAAGGCAGCATCGGCCTGGGTGGCACTGCTGATCATGCTGAGCACAAAGTCCTTGTGCCCTGGGGCATCGAGGATGTGCACGCGACGGTGCTCCGTTTCGAAGCAGAAAGAGCCGGAGTCGATGGTGACGCCACGGCGCCGCTCCTCCTCACACTGGTCCAGCAGCCAGGCGTACTTGAAGGAGTCCTTGCGGTGCGTGCGGTCTGCTTTTTCGTTTCTCTCGACATCCTGGATGCTAACGCGGCCCAAGAGCAGGAGGAGGTGGCCCAGCGTGGTGCTCTTTCCGGCATCGACGTGGCCGGCAATCACAAACGTGCAGTCCGGCTTCTCCTTGTCCGGTTCCATCTCTAGCATCTGCTTCGTGCGTCGCTGCGATGTGCCCTTCGAGCCCCTCAAGGTGGTCGTGGTGCGGCCAGAACTCGCGCTCGGCGATGCAGAGTTGCCCTCGTTATCGCTCGCCTCCTCGCCGCCCGGTTCGGGTGACTTGACAGCTGGAAAAGTGGATGCCCGGTTCGCGGGTCCAGCAGCTGCGGTGACCTTCAGGACGCCGCCGCCGCGCTTGGAGCGCTCCTCGTCTCGCTTTTCTTTGAGTTGCAGGAAGGCGGGCTCGACGTCGTAGTCGCTTGCCCGAAGTGCCGTGACCGCCTCGCCCTCCGAGAGCGGCAGCATCGTCGGTGCACTTGCTTTCCACAAGGCGTGCAGCTGCGGCAACAGCATGTCGAGCAGCTCGTAGTCATCGTCCACCTGCGGCGATATCGTTGTGTACGGGTTAACGCGCACGGCCGGAGCGGCGGACGCAGTGGCCTGAGCGGTGCTTTCGGACATGTGCGCCGGTTCAGGCGGCGCCGCACTCGCTGTGGCCTCGTACGCTGCCTCTTCGTACTCCCCCTCCTCCTCGTACTCTTCATCATAGTTGTAGTCGTCGTCGTCACCGTAGTAGTCGTCCCCCTCCAACTCGCCAGCCACCTCAGCGTAGAACTTGTTGTGTCGATTCATTGCGAAGCGCGGGTCTGCTATTTGTGTGTGCGTGTGTGAAGCGGGGGGGGGAGGGGATGGCAGCGACTCCGTTTGTAAGGAGTGTGCGCGCGTTAGAAATGAAGAGGAGAACGAAAAACAAGGGCGATCGGCACGCCTCTCTTGACGGCGATGAGTACAAATTCTGTCAGCCTAAGAGAGCTTGCGGTGCGTCGTCTCGTCACCTGCGCCGGTGAGCACGTAGTTTCACAAGGATGAGGAGGAAAGCCGCTGCCGAGCTACTTCAAAGAGCAAAACAACAGCAAAAAAAAAATTCAGTCCCCAGCCCCCAGATAGAAACGAAGGGACGTCGCCTACTGAGATGCATACGTGCACTCGTTGCGTGTAGTCGTGTGAGATTTCGGACAGTCGAAGCGCTTTTGTCGCGAAGACAACAGAGCAACAGCAATCGAGCCCACACACGCACACCAAAACCAGCACGGACACACCGCGTCACTCTTCGGCAAAGCGCTCCTCTGCCGTCGTCTTGGCACGCCCTCTTCACACAAAGGCAGCACAGAGAGTGAGAGAGACGAAGGCCGGCGTGAGATGATGGCTGCGGGTGCGTGTGTGCAGTGGCGTTGTTGCTTAAACGCTCTGATCGGAAAGGAAGATATGGGAAGAAGAGTATGAACCTCCGTGGTACCCACAAGGAGGGGCATCCGCATCCGTTTTCGATCGCGTATACATTTTTTTTTTGTGCGTGTGTGTGGGGTGTGCCCATGCGTTGAGAAGGGTAATTTGGCGGTCGCAAAGACATTGAAAGCGTGCAGAGCAAGCCGTAAGAGTTTGAGAGTGCAAGAGAACGAAAGATAGCGAATGGTTAGATGCCTCGAGCTCACACGCATCTACACGCATCGTGCGAGGTCGCCAACGCCGTGGTGGCGGGACGACGGCGCGGGCAGCATTGCAGAACGCACGCTTCTTCCATTTCGATGCGTTCTCACTTGAGAAGGCGACGACGGCCTCCGTGCGAGAGCGTCACGGCGTGCGTGTGCCAGAAGTAGGTCACATCTCTGCCAGAAGTTCTCACCTTCGTGTAAGCGGCGGTAAAACGTTGCGAGTATGAGAACGTTGGGGAGGGGGGGCGAGAGAGAGGTGGGCCCACTGATGCTGTGTACACGCATGCGTTCTTCCTCCTCACACAGAATCCTTCTCCTTGGGCACTCTTTCTCGTGTGATGCAGCAGGGGCTCTAATGTACGCGTGCGGGACGCGTAGAGGCACCGAAAGAACGTGTCAGGCAATGGCCGTAGCAAACGCATTGGCGTCGGAAACACAATGGGAAAAAGAAAGGATGTGCATGTGCACACGTGCACAACGTGCATACACACTTACGCCGTACAAGCACCAGCCCAAGAGAGAGAGAGCCACCGTCCCTGCGTTCACATTCGAAATCGTGTGAGAGGCGACGGTGGAGAGGTGTAAGACGAGACGGTCGTCCACCGATAGACCCAAAGTGAAGGGACTCCAGGAGACACACTACATCACATAAAAGCAAAAGAGATGAGCTCGAAGAGAGAGAGAGGAGGCCGAAAACGAATGGCGGCGGCGAAGAGAGGGGTGCGTGCTGAGTAGAACAGGAGGCAGATGCTGCTAGATGAGTCGAGAAAGAGAGACAAAGGGCGCCCAAAACAAAGGAGCCGTGCTCGGCGGCACCTGGGCCAAGACAGTGGCACCACTCCTTAAAAATAAACAAAAAGCAAATTCAAAAGAAAAACGAGTAGCAAAAGAAAAGGGCAAGCGCAACCCCGACATGAGAATGTGCCTACAACAGGGAAAGCGACTTAAAATACACACATACATATACAGGCCTTCCGAAGCAAGCACCATAAAGCAAAGAGCACCCTCACGCACACACACACACAAACACTCGGCCCGCACGACCCGCTAGCGATGTCTTCGTGCGTGTTTGGGTACATGTATGTGTGTGCGTGTGTGTGTGTGTCGAGGAAGTGGCCCCCTCCTTTCTCTCTTCACGCTCCCTTCTCCCTTTCAGACACAGTGGGGCAGCACAAGACAGCACGTCCGCTTCAAAAGATGCCAGACAGCTTCGCGCGGTGATCGACGCCGCGACGCAAGCAATCGGTCCGGCCACCTTCACCGCTCTCTAAGCCAGAGTGTGAGTACTCGTCGTGCAAGCTACCCACCAGCCCATCCCTCGTCGTACTGGAAAAAGACGACGTCGCCCACAGAGACGCCGTCGCCACGGGCAAGCCGCTCTCGGGGTCAACGTGTTCATCCCGCACAACACGGCCTAGCGGGATACGGGCGCTGAAGTCCTCCCTCTCTTTCCTCGCCATGAGAGCTCGTCGCACATGTGAGGTGAAGGCGCCGACGGCAAAGTTTCTGTCACGCGCGATCTGCGCATACGTCGCTCTCCCTGACTCGCGCGTGATAGCGGCAGTCTGCTGCAGTGCGCGCTGGCAAAACTGCAGGCTACTCAAGATGTCCCGCGCCGCATCGGCCCCGAGGATACGACTGCACTCCGTGTAGTTCATGGCCGCGATCGCGACGTCAATGCAGCGGCGCACCACAAACAGCGACAATGTGCGGGCAACTACGTCCCTTGTCTGCGGAGAGAGCGCCAAGGCGCCACCGCGAACCAGCAGAGGGGCAAACAGCTGATCATACAGCTCCTGCTGGGCCAAAGGGGGCGCATAGAGGAGTGTGTACATGAAAATCACGCGCATCTCCGCAAACAGCGGAAACCAGTCAGCCCCGACAAGCGAGAGCAGTGCCATGGTTGTAAGCATGATCATAAGCTTCAACGCAGGGACGCCGATTTCTACCTTGGTGCCTGGGCGAGGCGCATTCGCAGTGGCCGGCGATGGCGCCGGCGGCCCCGCCGTCACCACCGTCGTAGAACGCTGCTTGAGCGCTGCAAAGGCGGCATAGGTGAAGCCGAGGTAATACAGGAACGACAGTACCAACAGCCGCAGTGAGTCAAACATCCTTTATCGACTCTCCGCGCCAAAAAAACGAAAGCCTGCCTGCAGTGCCACGTGCCCGAGAAGGGGTTATCAAGCAAGATTTGCCCCTCCTTCCTGCGCAGGTGTGGTCAGGCAATCGGATGCCCACGTTATGATCGCGGCAGGTCTCAAGGTGCGTCTGGCCACCTACCTGTTTTTTTGCTCTTGCGCAGGTAGACGAGGGAAGCGTAGTGGACGATGTGAGAAACGTCCCTGCGTTCCGTCTGCCTGCGCTGTGGACAAATTCTTTCGCTGCCTATCTATCTTCGCTATCCGATTGTATAAGTTTTTGTTCTAAAAGGGGAAGGCGCGTGCGTATCTCGCTCCTCTGTGTTCCTGCTCGAAGCAGTCCGCCAGTCGCCGTGAGGCACAGCCTGTTCCAATGGCTCGATGCATGATGCACGGGGGAGTGGTGCGCAACAGGAAAAAAAAAGAAAGCGCAGACAGCGAACGAAAATATGTGAAGAAGAGCAGCATGACGTGTTCCCCTCCCTCTCACGCATCCAAGGGGCACAAAAACGATAGAGGGATGAGAGGCTGACACGATGAGCATGAGCGGAGAAGGCAGGGGTATCTTCTGAGTCGAAATGCGCCTCTCCCTCCTCGATTCGTTCGGTTAGAACAGCGACGGTGGCCATCACCGCGACTCTTCTCCAGCACTCAGCACGGAAGACTCACGCCACACGCTGTAACTTCGACCAGCGAGCGTGCGCTCTGCTAGCGAAACTTCGCCAGCATCGCTCCACTCGATAGAGCATCCGTGTGCACTCGGAATCACATCGAGCCGTGCGCCAGAGCTAGACAGCCACCAGCACACACACACACACACACACAGCGCACGCGCCACTGCCCATGTGCGGCTCTTGTTTGCACTCCGTTCGTTTGTGTTGCTGCTGATGATGATTTCCTGTTTGTCTTTTTTGTTGTTCATTTCGCTTCCTTTGTTGTTGTTGTTTTTTACGGATTCATAAAAAGGTTAGTCATGCACCACCACCACCACCCTCTGTCTCTCTCGCGCAGCCACGCCGGCACGCACGTACAGACGCACACACACACACACACACACACCGACAGGACCACAAATTCACGCGCACAAGATCCCATTGATGTACCCATGCAGCACAGAAACACAAGCCCAAAGCCACGCCCCACGCCTTCTCGCGTTGCTCGCTTCCTTGAGATCGGCATTGTCTTCGTCTTTTGGTTTCTTTGTTTCGTCGATTCTGCGCTCCTAGAAAGACGGCCTCTGCCCTCCCTCTCCCCTGCCGCTCCCACCCGTACGCCCCATCACTTCCACTTTCCTGAATCCAGTCCTCTATTGAATGCGCGCACTGGTTTGATGGCGCGTCTGTTCCGAAGAACAACGAAACACCACGACGGTGGGGAATGAAGGGAGGGCAAGGGACGAACAACAGCAAAAAAGATACAGTCAAGTCGTTGTTGCAGTGCTGTCCTACGGAGGCGCAAGTGCGCACGTGCGTTCGCCACTGCACAAGCTTTTTGCGTTCTGTCGTTCGTGTACATGTCTGCGACTGTGTGTGTGTGTGTGTGTGTGTGCAGGTGCGCGCGCCTTTAAAGTTCCCTTTTTCTTCCTTTTACGTCCCGCTCAGCAAAGCAATCACGGAGGCGGAAAACCAGCCGGCCACCCAAACAGCCAATCAACGAACTAGCCAACCAACATCGCCATCAAAATACAACAAAAACGCCACAGGAGAAAGTGACACGCCATCACAAGCATACGCACACGCACATACAGAGAGATACATATGCGAGAAAGGGAAAGAAAGGAAGGGCAAAAACAAGAAGAAAACCTTAGTCAGAGGCACCGCTTGGTGACGCGAGAGAGAGAAGCAAACGAGCGAAGAAAAAAAGGCAAAAGGAACAGAACAAAGCCGCACACGCGCACAAAAACATCAGATAAACGAACAAGAAAGGATATAAGAGTGAAAGAGGGGAGGTGCACATACCGACTGAATGAAAAAAAAAAAAAACGCTCGTTCACGAGAGCAAACGACGGAGACACCAAACAGACGTACATCGCTGGAGCACTAAAGAGACGCGCTTGGAAGCTGGTAGTCGTGCTGACCGGCACTCGTCGCTTCGTCCCTCAACTAACGCGCTGTCTGTCCTCCTCCGTCGTCCTCTGTCTTTCAATCGTCCTCCCCCTTCCCTCCCTGTCTCGGCGGCTGCTTCACCATCACTCGTCCACTGCGTTTCGCGACGGCTTTTCGCGCATCACTCAGTGCGTTTGTTTGCGCATGTGTGTGTGTGTGCTTGTGTGGACCTTGTTCGTGGTAACTTTTTTTCTTCACATCATTCCCAAAATCTTCGCTTAGAAGCTTAAGGGGGACGTTCTTTTCCTCTACGCCACATCTTTCCTTATGTTTTCGTTCTTTACGTCTTCTATCTAGGCTCTTCACACTGCAATGATTTTCTGCATCGCAACTCATCTAACCCTGGCGCCTGCGGGAGATCGCGGAGGTTGTTTCTCGACCTTCAAGCTTTTCACCCTTGTTCTTCCCAATTTCGCCTTGTTTTCCTCACTATTTCTTTTTTTCTCCTCATGTAAGCAAGACCCCGTCTTCTGAGCACCCCAGCCACCTTCATGTGCGCCGTCGATGCGCAGCGCACACGCCAAAAAAAAAGAGGCGAAAACGAGGACACGCTTCATCGCCATCGAGTGCGCGGTCACGCGCGCCAGCACGCCTCTTTTCTTTGCTGTATGTCGACCTCTGGTATCTGCTCTGCTGCTAGACGCTTCAACTCGTTCGCACCGTTTAGCGTGGATGTCTGTGGCTTTCGCTCTCCCATACGCAGTGTCGTGAAAACGAAGTGAAGGTCACCCACTGTTCGCTCCATCCTTCCCTTCGAAGAAGTACTACTCTCTTCTGTTTGATGTGCATGTTCGGATGATCGGAAGAGTCGGCACACACACACACAGACACGCACACAAAAAAAAAAAACGAAACAAGCGAGAGACGACAGGGCAACGCGACGGCACGTTTAAAGGCGCATGGCCGAAAGTAAAAAAAAAAACGACAAGGCAAAGACGCCCATCGTCTTCCTAGAAAACAACCAAGAAAGTGAAGCAAACTCTCTCACCCTTTCCCTTTAACATATCAAGAAAGGCGTCAGGGTTTTTTCGTTTTTCTGTGGTGGGTGAAGGGGGATTGTTCTCGTTGTCTTTTCAATGCCCTTTCTTTCACAAGATGTAGCGTAGAGGAACAACGGCAAGGAGGCGAGCAGGGAAGCACAACAGAAGAAGGAGGTTGGGGGTGGGAACAGAAAGAGGAAGTTCGAGATACATAGAAAGGAAGCAAAGAAACAAGCGCACGCACGCAAATACACAATACTGGAAAACCACAAAAGAAAGAGATGTATCGCGTGCGTGGAAGTGGAAAGCAAAAGCTAAGAAAAAAGGAGGAAAACAACAGAAGGCGAAAAAGGGGGAAAAACGAAGAGCAACGTACGACACACGCACAACGCTGAAGGCGCGGCACACACACACACACACGCACATACAAAAGGGAGAAACAACACCAAAAAGAAAAAGAAGTCACAAACGCACGCTCAGGAACGAACAAAAAAGCGTGGGAGTTACAACAGCCTCATTCACTCGCCGCAGCACACCCACCGGCATCATTAAGCAAGCGAGATGGGTGACATGAGGCAAAGAAACAGGAGGAAGTAGCACACGCGAGAGAGAGACAAGGTGTGTATGTCTGAGTGAATGTGGGAAAGAGGGTCACAACGACGAAAAGAAAAAAACGCAAACGTGTGTGCTCATGTCTCTTTCCCTCTTTCTTTTGCTTGTTTGGGGATCTGTCTCTCTCGCTCGTCCTCCGTTGTTCACCCCCATAGCGCACTGCTACTTTGATCTACCAGCCGCCATCGTATCGCTGGTCACAACAATATTTTCCTTCCCAACATATCGACGCGTTTTTTTTTTCGCCAGTCGCTGCGCACTAATCCTTTCCCCTCCCTTCTCTGTCTCACGCCCCTCGTCGACACTGAAGTGTCCCTCCTTTGGTTCGCGTGCCACATTTCTGCGTTCCCTCTGTACTTTTGGCTTGGCGTCATCGCTGCCGCCACCGTCCTTGGGCAGCGCGCACACAAGTACACCCGCAGCCCACAAAAGTAGAGCGCTTGTGCGTGTATGAGGAAAGAAGGGCGGCCCTGCAGTTCGATAGCTGGCAGGAGAGAAAAAGAAAACAAAGAGCGGCGAAGGCAACCGGGCAATAAAAACGGGGTGCGAGAGGGAATCACACAACGTGCGAGAAGCCCAGAGCAAAAAAAGAAGTACGAAAAGTGAAAAGCACAAAAGACGACGCGCACAGGCACACACAGACGAAGAGAAGGGCGGGACAAAGCCAAGGCATAGCAACCGTCCAGATTCCGCACGAAGCGCGAAATGGGAGGTGGAAGCGAAAGCGATGTGATGGGCGGTGAGGTCGTGTGGAAGGACGTGGGAAAAAGGGAAGCTGGGGCGCGAGAGGAGAGGCAGGCGTGAGTGTCGAAAGAGGAGACAAGGCAACAAAGCAATGTACGCCGCCTGGAACACACGAAAAAAAAAGGAGGTAACGTAGGAGACCAAGGTGAAAAACAAGAGTAGCAGTTCGGCCTCTATTCGTGGGTCGATCCTTGAAGGAGTAACGCAGAGGAGGGGGTGAGGGAAGGGGACGGGAAAAGGGCGGGGATTGGGCGGCGTTGGGATGCGAGGAAGCGCCGAACCTCACCTCGTCACCCTGTAGCGTGCGTGTCTCGCACTCGCCGCGTTAGCCTCTGTTGCTGCCGTCGCATCTGCTCCCCCCCCCCCCACACACACGCACACACATCCCAAGAAAACGTTCGAGTCTGTGTGTATATGCATTTAGGTGGTGCTCTTCAGTTCTCGCATGCTAGCGACAGAACATACGGCGCCATCGCCTTCCTCACGCACAGCCGCGAAGCGACGCTAAAGTGCGCGCAGGCACAGCCCAAGGGACAGAAATCGGCAGAGACCACAACGCACGTACGCACACATGCACACCAGCACGAAGGGAGAAAGAGCTCGCGAAGTAGAAAAACACACAGACACTCGCACACGCAAGTGCACACCCTTTTTGCATGTGCTACACTGGTCAAAGAGAGAGGGGGAGAGAGGGAAAAAAAAGACATGAAAACTACAGCAAAACATGCATATATATAAATATAGAGAGAGGGGGAATCCCACAGAAATGCTCTTTTCTTATTCCTGCTTTCTTTTTGCCTGTGAGAATTCCCGAAAAGAAAGGAAAAGAAACCCCCCAGGGAAAAAAAACGTGTAGATCATATAGGAAATAAATCCGATATTGGCGTCTTCATTCTTGATTCGAATTTTCCTCCTCAGCATCATTCCTGTTTCTTTTTTTATGTTGTTTTTCGTTTCCCCCTCGAAGCGCAGACGCACACTCACGTGCACACGCTCACACACACGCACACACAAACACACAACAAAAACAAAAGCAAAGGCGCAAGCGTGAAGGGAAATTACTGGCCAAACTACCTTCACGGTAGAGAGAACATGCAGAAAAAGAGCCTCGCACACACTATTCATTTTTGTTCTTCTATGCTGCCACTCACATTGCCTTGTCTTCGCTAATCTGCCGGAAGGCGAAAGAAAAGAGGAGAGAGAGAGGAGACGCCAATATCTGAAAAGGCGCGCGGTAAAGGGAGAAAACGAAAATAAAAACGGCGACCGGCAGAGGCGGAGCTGCAGAACACACAAAGATGGGAGAGGAACAGCGCCACTCCCCTCACATACACACACAAACCATGAAAAGAAGGAGGGAGAAGTGCTGCCCTTCTACGGCGTAGTTGCAGAGGAACGGGCGGGGGTCGTGGCGGAGCTGAAGAAAAAGAGATGGAAAACAAAAAGAGCCTAGAAAGAAATGTGTCCTGTAGCCGCTGCTTTCTCTTTGCCCGACCCTCAGGGCAGGGGATGCATGCACCGCGGGGGGGGGGGTTGAGGAGGCAGCTGAGAAGATGGAGGTCAAGATGCTTTTTGCTGTGTTCGCCACACCGCCCCATGCTTGCCTGTTTTTGTTTGTTTGCCATCATCTCTATCATTCGCGGTCCCCTTCTCGGCGTCAAGCACGGGAGTAGAGTGCCTGCATCGCGTCTTCATCCCCTCAGAAGCACAACCACAAAGATGCTCTGGACAGCCAACGGCGTGTCTTTCTCCCCTGAAAGACCCTGAACGAAAGTCACGCGCCCGCGTCCTCGCTCAGGAAATTCTATGCGCCACGAGCATCCCTCCCCCTCCCCTCTTCGTCCTTAAAAGCCCGCAAGCAGCACTGTGGCAGACCACCACCGCGTCGCAGGTGAGCCTGCCTCCGCTGCCCGAGAAGAGAGTAAGAGGGGGTCCGAGACGAGTGCAAATACTTGTTGAAGTTCTTGTGCTTCTCTCTCGTTCATCGAGCGTGTTTTGGTGGGAGCGCGACTTTCCGTGACGCTCTTTCGTCTGTGCCTTCCGTGGGCCTCGCTTGCCTCATTGCACGCCTCTAGAGGCAACGCAGAACGAGGCGATAAGCACGCGCTTACGCGAGAGCGCGGGCCTGCATGCACGGGTGTGCGAGCGAGCAAGACAGACAAACCTGGCGGCGTACGTTTGGTTAGACGCTGACTCAAACGCTCATGTGACGGTTCAGAACGTCCTGGGCCTCGGCGATCTTGCTGTCCAGCATCGTTGGCGAGTCCAGCATGTTCAGAATCTCGGAGTTGTCCATCTCGAGAAGCATACCCGTGATCTTGGCGGCCACAGACGGGTGGCTGCGCACAATGTAGCTGTAGAGACGCTCACCGAGCACATTTTTCTGCTGCTCAGGGTTGAGGTTCGCGAGCACCGCAGCGAGGTTCTGGCCCTGCGGAGGCGCCTGCTGGTGCTGCTGTGGCATCAGAGACTGCATCGGCGGCTTTTGCGGCATCGGGCGAGAGCGCATCTGGCTCATAGCGTTCGGCGCCATTGGGCGGGCCATGCCTCCCATGCCGCCCATGCCGCCCATACCTCCCATGCCGCCCATGCCGCCCATCCCGCCCATACCTCCCACACCGCCCACGCCGTTCATGCCACCCATACCGTTCATGCCGCCTATTCCGTTCATTCCGTTCATCGGCATGATCGGCACGCGCGGGTTCATGAATGGCATGTTGACGTTGTTGAACATCTGCGGGCCCATGAAGCCTATGGGTGGCATGGCACCCATGCCCGGGCCGCCCATCGGGTTTTGGCGCACGCGGAACTGCTTGCTGCGCTCCTCGAGGTTCTGGCGGCGCGCATCCTTGCGAAGGGCGTACGTGACGAAGAGCGGGCGGGGGCTGAGAAAGGTGCTGCCGTTCAGCTCCTGAATGGCCTGCGAGGCGGCGTTCTGGTCCTTCATGGACACGAAGCCGAAGCAGCGCGACACGCCCGTCTCCTTGTCCATCATCACTGTCACCGACACCGTCTCGCCGTAGCGCTGGAACAGCTCCTCCAGGCGCTCGCTCGTGACAGTGTCGTCAAAGCCCTTGACGTACAGGTTCGGGTACTTGCTGTGCTGCTGCGCGCGCTCACGGCGCTGGCGCTCGCGGTCGCGCTGGCGCTCCTCGCGAGAGCGGAAGCGGCTCACGTCGAGAGGGGAGCCGGCCTTGGAGATCTCACACTCCTTTCCGTTCAGCTCCTCAACAGCGCGGGCGGCGTCCTCGTGCTTCTGGAAGGCGACGTAGCCGAGACCGGCCTCGCTCTGAACCGCGCCGAGGTCGCGGACCTTCGCGGAGCTGACTTCGCCGTACTTGGCGAAGAACGCGCGCAGCTTTTCGTCCGTGACAGCGGGATCGAGGTTTTTGACGTACAGGTTGGTGAACTGCTTCAGCAGCTCGTCACGGTGTTGGGCCTGGTAGCGTTCCACGACGATCGCCTGGCCGTCCATCTCCATCCCGTCCATCTCCCTCACGGCGTCCACGGCGGACTCCTCGCGCTCGAAGGAGATGCGGGCGTAGCCGCGAGACTCGCCCTTCTCGTCGCACGCCAGGCCGATCGCGGTGAGGCGGCCGAACTTGCTGAACATCTCCTTCAGTGCGTACGTGTCGACACTCTTTGGAAGTTTCTTGACAAGGATGTTGTTGACGCCGGAGCGGCGCTTCGAGGGGTCGCGCTGGATCTTGGCGATGCGGAGGTAGCGAGAGCCGAGCTTGGAGCCGGCCTGGTCCAGCGCCTTCTCAGCATCCGCGGGGTCCTGGAAGTTTACGTAACCGTACCCGAGGGACTTCTGCGTGGCAGAGTCGACGCATACGCGGACGGAGGTGACGGGGCCGATGCGCACAAAGTAGTCGTATAGCTTCTGCTCCTGCAGATCCGGGTCCAGGCCACCGACCCAGATTGAGGGATTCGGACCAGTAAAGGCCATGGTTGGCTGTTTCACCTTTATATACTTGTTCGGTTATATATATATATACTATTCCTTACGTTAGAAAAGCCGAGAACGGAGATGTAGCAAAGGACGATGATGACAACACAGAACACGTGGAGGAGCCGACGGAAAACAGAAACGGCAAAATAAATACAACTGTAGCCTCTGAAAGACGTAACTATACGGCACCCAAGACCCCCTTCCAGGAGACGAGGCGAAATAACGGAGAGGGAGGTGGACAGAGACAGAAGGTTACGGACACACCGCACGTGAGTACAGGCAAGACGCGAGAGCGATGTGTGCGTGTTATGTTGTGTGTGTCCGTGTGTATGTATGTGTGTATGTGAGTGAGTGAGTGTGTGTCAAGGTGAGTGAGGAAACGAGAAACTGAAGAAGACGAAGATGAGCGGAGAACACAAGACGAGACAGAACAAAAGAAGAACAGAAAAAAGGAGGAGGAGGAACAACTACACAGGAAGCACTCGTTTCTCTCTTCTTCTTTTCGTCTTATATTTTTTTTTGTTTTATGAGATTTTCTTTTTTTGGTTTTTGTTATTTCAATTTTTGGGGGGGACGGGAACTTGCAAAAAGAGCTGCGGTGACCGCACCGGAGAGCGCGTGCGTGGCGGAAGCGGGGCGACGGAGAGAGGAGGGACCGTGGTGGCGATCCCGGGGGAGGGGTAAGAGAGGAAGGAGGGTGTGGAAACAAAAGGAAAGGAAGCGTCGGAGAAGAGAAACAGAGAATGAACAGTGTGCATGTCTTCGACAGAAGTGGCAGCGTCGAGCGGACGAGGATGATGCGCTTGATGTCTGGGGAACTCCGTTGATGAGAGTCGACACCATTAGAGGCACTGCAGCTGACCGTCCCGCGCGCAACGGCGCTGTTTTTCACCTCTGCACACGCACAGAGTCAAACACACACACACACACACACACACACACACACACACACAGTGAACATGCAGACATTGTGCGGTGGCTTGAGATTCAGGTGGTACTCTCAGGGAAGAGCTCACTGCGCTGGATGGATCTCCTTGCTTTGTTTTGATTTTTGTTATTGTTCTTTTGCCATTAGCGGGCGTACATAACATCCCACACGAGAGCCGAGTGAAGCGAAGGTAGAGGAGAGACGTGACTGGGGCTCGTGCACAAGGAAAAAGAAGGAAGCGAGACTTCGAGAGCTGAGGCCAGCCACAAAAGGAAAAAGGGAAAAGAGGCGCACATGAACCACAACAAACCCGCAAGAGAAGGAGAAAAAAAAAGCATCGACACCAAAGGGAATCGAGCCCTTGAATTATCATCTAGAGAGTGAATACGAATAACAGAAGGAAATCGAGAAAGGACAGAACGCAAGTTGCAACGGAGGAAGAGAAGAGCCCTGCTGCAGCCGCAGCAGCAGGCTTCTCTGTTTCGCTGCTCTTTTGGATGCCGTTCGCGCTCTTTTCTCGACATCACCTTAAGTATCGCAAAAAAAAAAATTCTTGTCAAGTGCGCCCTACTCAGACGCAGCATCACACCGTCACACATACACCAACGCACACGAGCAGGGCAGCACAAGAGCAAGGCAAAGAAGCATAATAAAAAAAAAAACGAAGAGTGAAAGGAAGCGTGATTGGAAGGCACACGCTAAAGATCTAATCCGTGCGGAAATACAGGACGTAAAGGAAGGAGCGCCAGCATGTCCTCCTCGTCACCACGTCGTCGCTTTGCGGACTGGGGGGGGGGGAGTGCCTCGCAGGCGTGTTCCCTCCACCACGCTGGCGCACAGGCTCACACGCGAAGGCGGAGGGTGTGCAAGCGGGGACGGGAGGCAGCCTGTCTGCACAGACTTACACAAGCAGCCACGTAGCACCCACCCCGTGGGCCTCATCTAGAGGCAGCACTCTCTGTCGTGCAGCGCCCAATCCACTTGCACTCTCACCTGCTCACTGTGATTCTAGTGGTTCTGGAGGGGTCAAGGGCGTGTCTCGGGCGTTTTCTTTTCGTTTTCTCCTTCCCGGCAGAAGCGGTACAAAGAAACGCGACGACAATATACACACAACACGACAGAAAACAGAAACGAGCAGGTGCGGTGGGGGAGGCCAAATCAGCCAAGCACACGCACAAAATAAAATTTCATAAAATAAAAAAAAATTCACAAAGTGTGCGCTTCTCACAGCGTCGCGTGCACCCACAACTCTGCGTAAGGCGCAAACGAAACGTCCGCGTCTGCGTGTGCGTCTGTGTGAACCCGAGAGACAAAACACAAAGAGCATCGCACCCCACGAAGCAACAAGTGACGCACACGCGTACACACGTGGCGGTAAAGGATCGACGAGCGGGTTTTAGAGATGAGGATGGCGGGGAGCGGCATCAGGGAAGCAATCGGCCACGCGAACTTGCGCCAGAGATGAAGTAATATGGCGACCGCGCTTCATCTGCGAAGGCGTCGGCAAGCATCGCCTCGTCTACCTCCCAATTTCCTTCCCATCCACTTGGGCATGTGCTTTCATGTCCTAAATACCGTAGCTCAGGCGTCCAGAGACGGAGAGGGTGTCGAAGTCCGTGCGCGGCGACAGCGACATGGAGCCGCGCTGACCTGTGGAGCCTTCGTAAGGAATGGTGGGGGCTTCGCTGGCGTCACGGCCGCCGCCGCCGTTGGTGGGGCTCGAGAGCATGCCAGGCCTGATCCAGGGGCTCGCGAAGGCAGCGTCGTTGATCGACGAAGCACGCCCCTCGCTGACGCGCGCTGAATTGTCCGCCGATGGAACCGGATAGCGTTGAGCCGCGCTGGGGCACGCCGTGGAAGTCCGCTTGATCGGGGAGACAGGGCCCTTCGGCACCGCAGACGCAGCCGAGCCCTTTACGCAGCTCGCAAATGACAGCAACGGAGGGCATCCAGTGTGCGTCTGCTGGAACGGGGCAGGCGGTGCGCGTGAAATAGCGACAGGTGCGCCGTCGCCACCAAGCTTCCGCGTTGCTTTGCGCGACATCGACCCTCCCGCTGCGCAGCGAGCCGATAAGGGCTTCTGATGCTGCTGCTGCCGCGCCGGCGCCTGCCGCGACGTCCCGCGCGTCGCTGTGCAGCTGGCCGAGAAGCTGTTGTTCCCGTTGCTGGCCCCACCTCGAGCGCTGCGAGGCCCCCTGTCGACGCATAGCGCAGGTTGCGTACTGGGGTGAAGAGCACGCAGACGAGGTGCGCCATTGGCGCCTCCGCTCTTGGGTGTGGAAGTGCAACTTGTACCCAGCAAAGGCCGCGTGCCCATCGAGCGCGACGGCGCTCCCAGAGCCGTGGAAGGCGTATTCCCTGCGCCGTCCGCCGTCGCCACAACTGCGTAGGAAGAGGGAGCGGTGGGGCTGGGGGTCGTCGTGGATGCTGCGGTTGTAGCTGCGCTGCTGCTTCGCTTTACCACAAAGAGGCGCGTCGAGCTGGTGTGCAGGCGCTGCGGCGGTCGGCGCACGAGGCGCGCTGCCCCCTCAGCGAGTCGCGAGTTGACCGAACTGACGCGGGAGGCCGGCGCCGAAGCGTACGGCCGCGCCGACGGTGGAACTCGGCGCGGAGATAAGGGAGCGGCCATCTCGTGCATGGAAGGGGTGCGGCTGCAGAATTGCGAGCCGGGCGCGCTTGCCGTGGGGATAATATTCGCGGCAGTGGCCGTGCGCCGAAGAGGCAGCGGCGTCTCCATCGTCGCAAACCGCGTCACAGGGGCGTTGCTGGAGAGCTGGCTCACACGCGGCACCTGTGGAGGGCGCTGTCGACGATCCGCAGAGCCCTTGTCACTGCTACCCCTCAGGCTGCTGCACGTCGAGTCCACTCGTGAAGCCGAGCTGTTGTGAAGTCCCATCTGAGGGGTCGCGATAGCGGCGCCACTCGAAAACTTGGCATAGTTTGCGGACATCTCGGACAAGCCCGCTGTCAACAACGGCGCCCTGACTCCATTGCCCACGTGAGAGGTGCTGGTGGGAAGCGATGACGGAAACCCTTTAACACCGCTGCAAGCCTGCGGCTTGCTCTCGCCAACCACAGTGACGGGCGGCCGGTCCTGTGTGATCGGCTGTCCTGTGCGAATGGTGCGACGGGTCACAGACGACGAGGGTGTTGTCGCCGCCCCGCGTGGCTGCACCTCTGAGAACGGCGTCGGCGTCACGCGCGTCGACCTCGTCCTCGCTTTAGAGGAACGACTCGGAACCGGCTTTGCGCCGGGCACGCTGCCTTGGGTCGTGTTCACGGAGCGTGACCGCAACTTCAATGCAGGGGCCGCAGCAGCGCTCATTTTATTCGTATCGCCTCTTCGCGGTGTCAAGAGCAACCTGTGTTGCTTCCGAGCAATTAGGGAGGGAGCCAAAGAGAAAATACGAAGAAGAAACTCCGTGAGCGTTGTCGCTGCCGGTGCGCGACACACTTGGAGGTGTCGTTCAAGAGCGAACGAGGGGTGATGTTCAGTGGTCTCGCGATGATACTTCCAATACAACGGCTACCTTCTATTGGTGGGGAGGGGGGGGGGGGCGAAAGAGGAAGGTTGCAGCACGCAAAGAAGAAAAGCAAGCTAAGAACAAAACAAAACGGAACTACGTCGACACCGGGGATGTAGCACGGTGAGTCATAAATTGAGCGAGACGAGGTGGAAGGTGAAGGAAAGAGGGGATGGCGTGACGCCAAGACAGCGGCGCACCAGAGCAAACAATACAAGCGAGGAGAGAGCGGGGGGAGAATGCGCGCCTCACGCACAAATGCAATCAAGAGAGAGGGGGGAGGCCCGACGGGAAAGTGGCTTGCTGACTCTAGGGTGGCCTCGAGTTGTGGAATGCGCGTGTGCGGGTGGGCGAGTGCCAAAGAAGAGGAGAGGGTGGAAAGTAGGAAATAGGCGATAGTGCGCCACTGAGAGGGAAAGAGGTGTCTCGCCGGTGCTGGTTCGTAGCGCGATCTTCACGCAGTTACGCAGCCTTGCCTCGTCTGCTGGTGTTAGCAGAGTGTGCCCAGATGGATGGAAGGGGTTCCTCATACTCGGGAGGACCAGCAAGTCGTGTAGAGAGGCAAGCGAAAAAGAATATGTGAGAAAGAGGGTTTGAGGAAAAAAAGAGCCGAGATGATCATCCAATGGTGAGGCGGTGCGCAGTGCTGCCGCCGATGGCCTCCCCCCTTCCCCTCCTTCCCTCCCCATTCCCATGCGTCCTCTGACAGCTGCAGCGAGCCAACGACAGTTGATTCAGCTTTGAGGGATTGGAGGGGGTGGAATGGTTGCACTGGGGATGAGAAGGGTGGAGCATGAATAGCACATCAGACTTCGCGTGTACAGAGGCGTGCCGCACCTATACGCATCTTTTTCGCTGGAGGGTCCTTCCGGTGATTTGGGGAACACACGTGCGCTTTTGTGAATGTATTCGAAACTTTGATTGCCGTCGTGCATGGCTGTAAGTGTGCCCGCCAGTCCCTCACTCTTTCGTCTCTCTCCTCTGACACGCACGCGGGCGCGACTACGACACTTCTTCTCCTGAGCCGATTTGGAACGCCACGCGTAACGCTTCGTTGCACGTGCATGACATGGCCCAGCTGACATGGAGCTCGCCGAGGGCCCGAAATGCCCACTGGCTCTCCGCCTCCATCACTGTGTCGATGGAGAGGTCGAGCTGCTTCCGGGCGGAGAGATCGACATGTAGGTGCAGCGCGAAATAGAGCCGGCCGCCGTCCATCTCACTGCCGCTGTTTAGAACAAAAAAAATGGAATTCGGCGTACAGAAGCGCACACGCGCGCTCTTGGCACCTGCAACCTGAAACACGACGTGCTTCAGCAGCGCCTCCTCCTGCCTCGCTCGCACGTTGCGGATGGAGGAAAGTCGCGTGTGGGGGATGACTGCGCTAAGCACCCACGGCTTCAGGCCTTGACGCCCGTCTCCATCGTCTGTGGGCGAGGACAGGACGGAGAACTTGTGGTCACACCACGAGACCCGTCCGGGCCGAGTCGTGTTGTCTGTCAAGATCAGCAGTGTAGCTGGGTAGCGGGGATAGCATGTAAGGTTGCGCACGGCGTGCGACAGGACATAGCATCCCGTCTCCCGGAGAAAGTAGAACTCCTCGAAGAAGAGCGCGTTTGCGTCTTTGTTGTCGGCGCTGCCGTTCGTGAACGTGGCGGAGGGATCGTCGTACAGCTGAATCTCGCGTGCGCGGTGGGTGTACTGGAGGTGAAACGGGGCTCCTGAGTTTTTTAGAAAGAGGGAGTTTATTCGCTCTCCGCGAGCACCAGTGCCCGCCGCAGGGGCCGGAGGCGGCGTTCCCGCAGGAGTGGCTAGTGAAAACGAGGAAATACGGTGGGCACGTTGTGTCATGCTCGCCGTGTCCCCTGCGCTGCCGGAACCGCCTTCGGTCGTCGCACCGCAGCCGTGACGACGATGTCCTCGCTGCACAAACAGGTCGAATACCGACCCCCACGAGAACGCAGCGCCCTCTTCTCTCCCTCTCTCGTTAACCAACTCAGGCGCTGCGGCATTCCGAGTCGGAGTTACCTCAACGACATCAGCTTGTGAGCCATCAACCACCACGTGCGATGGCACTTGTGTGTTCGCTGCCGCAACCAGGAATCCCGACTGCTTCTGAGACGGCGGCGGTGACGGCGTGCAGTTGGCAGGTACTTGGGCTGCTTGCAGCGGTCGGCCTGCGCCGCCGCCGCCGCCATCGCGCGTGGACCCCTCCAGTGCGCTTAGGCGGCTGGTGACGTTGTTCCGGGTGATTGTGATGCTGATCGCCGACGTGGACGCAGAGCGCGCCCTCGCGGCAGCCCCGCCGTCATTGCGTGGTATCGGAGAAGCGGGAGAGGCCGGGGAGCTCGGAAGGCCACTACTGCCTATCACGCCGATGCGGCGCTGCGCGCCTCGCTGGGAGGTGGCGAAGAGTACAGGTGCGTCGCCTCCGTTGACCTCGCCGGCGCCATCCACCGAAGACACCTGCGGCGCCACCTCGGCCCCGAGACAGCTTTCCAACAGAAGTGAGCACCGCCCGTACATGCTCCAAAACGTGCGCTGGAGGATCCACGTGAAGCAGCAGCAGGTGTAGAAGAGGGGGAGATATACGGCACGCTTTGTCCCGCCAGCACCCGTGCCCGCCGCCTCACAGTCGCTCGCGGAAGACAGCGCCTCGTCGTCCGGTGTTCTCGACCCAGTAGTGTGGCTGCCGTCAGCAGCGTCGAACGATGTGTTCCCTGCAGCCTCGCGAAACGGGAACATCCGCTGCACCCTTGCGCTGGCAATCGCGGCGAGGTCGGAGGACAGGGTTGTCGCCGATGCAGCGGAGAGGGCGAGTGTGCACGAGGAGGCGCGGGCAGTGGTGTCAGCGGTAACGCTGGAGCTTTGGCGTGCGAAATCAACACTGGCGATCGCCGCCGACACCACCGCGGTGGTCACCGCAGCAGTCTGTGCGCTCAGCGTCTGCGGCGCTGTCGGCGGCCTGCCCGGCACCACCTCCCACTGCTCCGAGAAGGCGCCTTGCGACTCAGTGTACATCTTATTGAACTCACGGCAGTCGACGAGGAAGCGGCCGTCGTACAAGCCGAACGACGACCACACGCGCTGCAGCTGCGACATCTCGCACTGGATGCTGTAGCTCTGCCGCATCACGTGCACGTAGTAAATCACGTCGACGAAGTGCGACGTCCATTCAAACACCTCCGCCAGCGTTTGCAGCAAGTACACGCGGAGAGAGAGATTTGCGTACTGTATAAAGAGGATATACAACTCTAACGGCAGCTCGCGGTGGAGGATGCGAACCAGCAGCTCCTTCACCGCGTTGTGGAGCCCGTGGAACCAGGCGCGGCGCTGCGGGCTTAAGATATCACTCCAGTGGACGGCGTACAAGTGCGGAGGCACCTGGGGGCTGCGCAGCGGTCGCTGACGACGTCGTGCGTGCTGCTGCTGATGATGCCGTGACTGCTGCGGCGACGATGACAGGGGGAAAGCAGGGGAACGGGGCGGCGCCCTCTCCCCTGCCTCGGACGGTCGTGCCCATGTCCCCTCCCGATGGTCTTCGTCGTCATCCTCGTCGAAGGCGCCGTTCGCTGCGGCATTGTAGTAGTAGTTCGGCCCGAAGAGTTCATACCACAGCTCAGTAAAGCCGCCAAGGTAGTTCGCGTAGGCCTCGCAGTAGTTGAGTATGTCGGTGGACTGCTCCCACAGCTGGGCAGGGGTCAGCTTTTCCTCCTTGCCCTCCGCGGCGGCGCTGGCGACGGCAGCCGGAGAGGCACTGCTGATGACGGTGCTTGAAAAAGGAGCGGGGAACGAGGTGGCGCCGGTGTTGGACGCCAACGGCCACGGGTCGGCACCGCTTCTGCTAGCGCCATCGCCGCTGCAACTGCGGGCACTCTTAATTTGCTCTGCCTGCTGCCTTAGCGCCGCTTGCCTCTGCCGTATCAGGTCCTTGACACGCTTCTGCTCGGCCCGAAAGCCCGGATGGGCCTTGGAGGCAAGCACCGTGAGGGACAACAGCGCCAACATCACCTCTAGGTGTGGGTCATGCTGTTTATGGTCACCAGGGAAATGCCGCAGCTCCTGCAACCCGACGTCTGAGCCCTGCGAGCCCATCGCGGTGGCTTTGAGGTATGCCATGAGACGCGGTGCAGCAGGAATGGCATAGACCTCTTCGAGGATGCACCGATGTGCCTCAGGGTCACCATAGTGTGCCATGCTCAGCAGCAGCCACCACAAAAGGTATTAGAAAGAAAGCGTATCTACGTACCTGTGTGTGTGTGTGTGTGTGTGCCTGTTGGCGCGTTCGTGTGTATCGGTGCTAAAGAGAAAATGATGAAGAAACGATGGTCGATAGAGCGGGGCGCGAAGAATGCGCGTCAACATGTGGCCGTGTAAAATGAGGAGGTCGGGTCCCCCAGCGCAGAAGGGACACTGCACCTCTGCCTACACTTCGTGTGTCGCCGCGTACCCTGACACCACTGGGCGTTGAGTGTGGAGCACGAAAGCGTTGCGCGTGTGCACGCACGCGGCAGCCCCACCCGAGGAGACGAAGGAGAAGAAGTGCAGAAGAGAATCACAAGACGATACAGAGACGGCGGTGCGGGGGCAGGCACGGCGGGGATTCCTTGTTGACACACATAGGGCAGACGCAGCCAAAGGTGCATCTCCGGCCGTCGGGCAAGGAGGATGGGGCGAGAGGGGGCGCTACCGCTGCTGCCACTGCAGAGCCACGCGACGCACCCCGGCAGCTCACGCCATCACCCTCCCCCCTTTGCGATCAGGTTTGGGGTTGAAGGGAAGTGGGCTTAGGTGTGCGTGGGGCAGCGAGAGCTCACAGGGCACCATCGAGGAGCATCGCACTTGCTTCTCCCGCGCTGCTCTTGTGTGGGAAAGGAAACAGCTCTCTTGTCACACGAGTCGATTAACGCACGCGGGCTGGTGCCTCGCAGATCTGCGTACCTGCCACGTCTTCAAGCACGTAAGAAAGGGCACACGAGCGCAGACAGACATGCGCGCTGGGGCAAGCAAACATGAAACACGCGCGCTTGTCACGCGTAGCCGGCCAACCTCTTCACATGTTCGACGCTTCCTTAGCCTGCTCCTCCTTCTTGTATGCCAAGTACGGACGCGTCTCGAGAAGCGTCTCATATATGGCGCGGGCCCACGGATGGTGGATGTTGGCGCCGGACCTGAAGAAACTGCCCAGGTCCTTGCCTGGGTTCACGGACTCGTAGCTGTGCGCCTGCACAACCATCTCCAGTAGGTCCATGTCCTTTACGAAGTGAGACTCGGCAGTCTCCTGCGCCTCGTACTCTTCAAACAAGTCGCCCAGCTCCTTGCTGAAGGTCGTGCTCGGCGAGGACGACACGAGGTTGCACAAGTCCTGCACCGCCTGCGACTCTTGCTGCTTCTTTACCTCCTTGGGGACTTTCATGGCGGGAGAGATGTCGCCGATAATGCTCTCGCCTGTATCATGGCAGAGCGCCATCTTGATCATCCTGTCCCGGTTCAGCGAGGTGTCAGGACACATCATGCACATAAGCGACATGCGGTACATGTGGTCACTAACCGACTCCGGACTGCAAATCTGGTTTTCCACCCAGCCCCGCCGGGCCGTGTCCTTGAGACGCCCCACAGTCTGCAGGAAGCTGATAACATCCTGAGCCGCCTTGGAGCCCTTCGTCAACGACATAGTTTCAGAGAAAATCGGAAAGATTCTCGTGCCGTCACTGCAACTTGGTGGTAATGCTTTTCTTTGTTCTTCTTGAAGGCGACGACGGGTAGGGGTCGCATACCCCGGACCATGCAGTGAAGGTGCGTGCGCAGAGATGCAGAAGGTTTGTATGTAGATATATGTGTAGTACGGGGTGAAAGGAAGGCAGAGAGGATGGAGGGATCGGTATAGCTGCGCGAAAAGCACTAGGACAGAGACCTGATGAGAAACATTCAGGCAGGCCGTGTGGCCCATTGCGCACGCCGCGATCTGGCACGTTCTACGGTGGCGCACACACGATACAACAGCACGGTAAGAGACAGAGGGAGCGACAGCGCCTCTTGTTTGCGCCGGCCGCGCCTCCATCCTCAGGTGTCGCCGCGCGCGCCCGCGCATCAACTATATTCGAAGACGGCAGCTGCAGAGCGCGCGCATTGCCTTGCCTGTCGCTGTCGCGGATGCGCTTTCGCCGTTGTTTCACTGGCTCTCGAGGGATGATCTCCCTCCCTCCCTCACCCCTTTTTCGGCTCTTTGCTCCTCATCTAAACAGCGGTGGCCAAGCGGCTCCACGCCGCCAGTCAGAATCCCCACCTGCAACGCAACCAAAGCAAGAAAAAAAGCCACTTCGACCAACTCACAAGTCCACGCTCTGCCTCTCCGCCTCTCGCACTTTCGCCCAAGGCTGCAACGGAGATGCGATGAGGAGGAAAACGGGAAACAAAGGAAAAGAGATCAGCACGCTCTCCCTTTTCTTTACTGCCAGCGCCTTCGCACGTCTTTGTTCCTCGCCTCCCCACTGCTGCCATCGCCGCCTCTCAAAAGTAGCTCACGTAGCGCTCGTACGGCTTGTTGCCGTGGCCGTCTGTGATGGGCTCGTTGAAGCCGAGTTGGTCGGCCAGAGTGCGTCCTTTGAAGGTGGCCATGGACCGTAGTAGCTTACCATCAGCCTCGTTCGAGTATATTCGCATGAAGGAATCTGTAGAGCCCTCCTGCGCCGGGGCCCGGCTCGTCAGCTCCACGTGTACGTCGCTGTTGAACTCTTTCATGAAGCTCCACTGTTGCAGGTGCCCAAAGAAGCTCTTGTCCGGCTTGCGTGGGGGGCTGCAGACAACGTCGATCTGCGTCATCTTCTCCGAGGCCCCTAACACTCTTCGCCACCGCGGTCGCTCAACAGTGCGGATGTAGACAGCCTCGATCTCGGCATACACGTGCAGCAGCAGATGCAGCTCAAGCTCCGCAACAGGTGGAATCGGCGGCCGCTGCGCCATGCAGGCCGCGAGGTCATGTGGCTCGAGGCGTTTCAATGGCAGTTTATTGGTGTCGAAGGTCATCATCAAGTTCTCGTCAAAGAGACGCTCTTCTGTGGGAGCGGCAGCGGTGCTGCCCTCTGCGCTGGTAGCCGGCGTCACTGCCGGTCGGCGGTTTTTTCTCTTTTGCTGTCTCTGCTGCGTTAGAGTGACCATCTCGGGGTAGGTGATGAACTTGCTGGAGCGCATGCCCGGATTGACGAGGATGCCGAGCTGGTGGCTGCCGAGGGCCACCGTCGCCAGGGTGCTAAAGTGTTGAATGCTGCCGGTGACACACACAGGAAAAGGAAGCTTGCAGAACTCCTCCCATTGCGTGCCGCTGCGCGGCACAGGGAACCAGCACGATTCATACACGTTGGTGCGCGAGAAGTACGAATCCATGTACTCCTCCATGGTGAAGATGGGCAGCACCGGCATCCCGTTCGGCAGCACCATCAGCCCCGGCACCCGCTTCTCCTCGCACTGCTCCATCTCGATCCAGAGCTTCTTGCCTTTCGGAAACACGTCCGAGTCGTTCGCCAACACCTCAGTGCACATTTCCGTCGTGCGCAAGAACAGGTACACCTCGTTCCACTTCTCATGCCCAGCGGGTTCGTTGCGTACCTGATCGAGCGCCAACCGCAGACGGTCCATCTTGGACAGGCTCTTCAGGTTCTGTGAACTGGACATGACGTCCTGCACCATCCGCTGCCGCTGATGCTCCTGGACGTACGGGGGGTCTTCGTCGGCGCTCACGTTGTGCATATCCACGCCAAAGGTAGACATTGCATCTTTCATGCGATCCGGGACAGTGGGTTGTTGACGATACCCTTTGTTCGGCACGTACGTCTGGTGTCGACGCTGCGTACGAGGGGCAAAACGTGCGCCGCCACAGGCAGGTGCAGTGGGGAGGCTCGGTGGCCTTGCGAGCTCACTGCCGACGTGGCAGCAACAGCAACGCGCTCCGAATCGCATGTTGGCCGCGCGCACACACCGCTTCGTGAATGAAAAAAAAAACACTACTTGCCGTTGTGCATGCGTGTGTGTGTGTGTGTGTGTGTGTGTGTGTGTGTGTTTGGGCGCGCGCGTGACGATGGAGAAGGACGAAAAGCAGAGAGCCAGAAGACAGAAACACGGTGCGAGTATCAGCGCAGACAAGAGAAGGTGAAGAGGCAGTAATGAGAGCAGGAGAGTCCAAGCGTCACTGCACTACCCGACTGCAGAGCAGCGTGCGTCGGCAGAAATCACTGGAAAGCCACGCCGGCAATTTTTTTTCTCAACGTGTCTGTTCTCTGTCATACGAGTCCAACGCCACCCCATCATCCACGGGCCTGTCACAGGCCCCAGTCGCGTAGTGCGAGGCAGCCCGAAAGACGCTTTACAGCCGTGCGCCGGCACAGTCCTCTGAGCACGGCCCTCTGCCTCGAGCACTACGCACCAGCCGCTCCCTCATCATGCTGGTCGCCACCTGGTGCACCCCCCCCCATCGGGTGGGGCTCAGGTTCCTCGCAACTAGACACTTTGAGGTACGCTCGAGTCACGCTGGCATTCTGCCCATTTTGTGAACAGTACGAAACCTGTGCGTTGTCGCAGGTTGCTCTGAAGCCTATCAGGACCTGACCGGCCGTCATCGATCGCGATGCACCGTTCTAGCTTCGCTACGTCGTAGGGTGCGTTGATCCTGTCACCACTAGAAGTGGTTCGGCAGTGGGCAGGGACAGAGTGGGGGGGGGGGCATGCCGGGTAGAAGAGGAAAAAGCAGTGAGCCGGAGGAGCGGTGCAGAGACAGCTCTGTCAAGCGTACCTAGGCCGATCTATCACGAGCTGCCTTTCATACACGCACAAATATATATGTATGCATGAATACATACTCTGCCCCCGGCTGTTGCAGCTGACGAATACGATTACCTGCGCTCCTCCCGACCACCAAGCGGGCACGCTAAGCCTCCTCTCCGTTCCCTTCGCAGTTGCCTCACTTTTCGCCTCGTTTCTGTTTCTCGCTGTAGGGGAAGTGTACTCTTAGTCTGCGGCTCAAGCCATCGAGCCCATACGTGGCGCACGGCTCTCCTCTGGCACGTCATACGGTCACACATCCGGCAAACAAGCAGGTGAAGGTGCACACAGCGGCGATCATGTACGCTGTACGCATGCGTGGCCTCAAGGGCAGCCCCACGCATCCAAAGAATAAGCGTCCCGCAGCTAATGCGCTCATCAGCGCTTTGCGATCGGGTCCACCATGCGCTCTAGCAAAACCCTCTCCATCTTGGCAGGGGGAAGGTTCTCTGCAACACACAGGTACTCAAGCTGGTCGCGGTGCTCAATGATAGTCGCAAGTGTGTCGCGGTGCTGGTACCGCATCCAGTCATCCTTGGTGGTCTCCAGCGTCATGGTTCCCTCGTGCTTCAGCAGAACCTGCTCCACATGCGGAGCATACTCCAGCCCCGGCCGCACAAACGGGTCGCCCATGGCAACGTGGTCTGAACTGCTTCGTTCGACACTTCAGAGAGTGAAGCACAAAGGCGCTTCAAGTCAGTCGAGGTCACGCGTTTGCGAAATTTTGCTGTGGCGCGTGTATGTGTACGTGTGCTGCTTGGGTGGGCTGCAGCGACGCACGCGTTCCGATAACAGGAGGTCGTGCGTGCGTCACGGATGATCGACAGCGAGCATCAAGGGCGAGGGCAAGGATACAGAGGGAGCAAAAAGTCAAGCGCCCGCAAGGGCGGAGCGAGAGAACCGAGAAACAACCCGAGATTGGCAACCTCCATAAACCAGAACGAAAAGGAAGCATGTCTCTGTGGGCCTTCTGTGAGGACAATGCAAAAGATTGGCTGTTCCGTTAGCCATAGCGTGCATGGGGGGATTTGAAGCCGTCTAGAGGCCCTCCCACGTTCCTCCCCGGAGAGAAGGTAGAAATCTTGGAGGAAGCGGGAGGGGAGGAGGCTCTCCTGGAGCACCTACCGCCCCCCCCCCCAGTTCCCCACCTGCTCCATCATAGAGTTCGCATGTGTCTACGCGATCGAAAGCCTTGTGTCTATGGCGAGGTGGCCCTCAGAAGCAGTATGCGTTCGTTTCTATTCGGAAAGTCGAGAAAAGCACGCCACGACGAATCAGAGCAAGCAATGGGAAAAGATAAAAACGACGAGAAGAAGACGCCACGCTGAGCCTCTCTGAGAACTGCGCGATCAGTGCGCGCTTGTCTGTGTGTGGCTGCGTACCCGGTGCTGGAGCGAAGACCCAGATGCACCGCGGGATCGTGCAGCTATCCAGTCCCCCCCCCGTTCTCCCCTCCCTCTATCTGTCTAGCTCACCCCTCCCCTACGCGCTGCTCTCCCTCATCAGCAACGCTGAGGCGAGCCTGTGTTCCCACGAGAAGCGAATGGCAGTTCCGAGACACGAGTACAGAGCAGACATCCACGGGCAGAAGACAACTTGCGAAAGAAAAAGAAAGGAACCGCGGACAAGCACACACTCGCCGCACTCGCTGTCGCTTAGTTGGCAACGCGCGCAGCCTTTACAGTGTGCCGCGACTCAAGATGTTTCTCCTCGGCACACAAGACAGCCTGCGCCGGTTTCGTCGCGAAAAAGCAAGACAACGGCGCGGTGGAAAGCGTCTGTGTCACATCGGTGCCGTCCGTCGCAGTCGTCGCACCGTCATGTGCCACACTAGAAACGCCCGCGTGCACTGGAGGATAAGGCGGCGGCGCCCTCGCTCCCTCCTGAGCGGGTTGCGTTGAGCGCTCTTTGCCCGCCACATCGCTTAGCAACTGCTCTAGCTTGGCTACGGCTCGACGCGTGCCCGCTTCCCCGGGGAACTGCTCCTCATGTGAAGGCGACGGCGTTGCCGCAGGCTTTGACGACACGTTTCCGCTGTCGTGCCGCGGCGTGCTGCAGGATGGACTCGACAATTCAAAAGATGGACTGAAGTCCAACTGTGGAGACGTGCTAGAGAGCGACACGGATGGGTGCTTTGTGGACGGTGTCGGCGGAGGTGTCTGCGTGGAGGCCAGCGCGTCACAGGCTCGCGCGTCTCTCTGTGACGGAGCGGCGCGAGGTAAGCCATCGTCGTCGCTCCGCGCCCCCAGCACTGAAGAACTGAGCGAGTAGAGATCGGGTCGTCGCAGCTGCAGCTCACGCGCGTAGGCCATTCGTTTCTCCATATTCATCTCGCTGAGCACCACGCTGCGAGGAGTCAAAGTGGGGCGAAACGTGCACTCCTCCGACGCCTTCTTTTGACCTGCCTCGCTCGCCGCACGCGCGCGGTCGACGGCGCGACGCCGCCGCTGCACGTGGTCCTCATACCCGCGCACAAAGTCAGCAGCAGCGGTTGGAATCTTTGTTGGCGGCGTGTCTTTCGAGGCAACGCGACTTTGCGAGCTACCGCAACGAGGCTCCCTCGACTTGCCAGCGGAGGCTTCACGCCTCAGTGTTGCCGCAGTGTTCGCCACGCTTGCCTTTGCAGCGCAGCTTGGCGTCACGGTGGCGGGTGCGGATGTCGGCGGAGAGCAGTCAGCCTGCACAGGGACGGTGTAGATATGCGTTCGAGCCGGCTTTTCGTCACTTGCGCCTTCAGAGGCGTGTGCCGTTGCAGGTGCAACCACCGAGCAGCCAATTTCACTCCGGCGACCCGGCGCACTGCTAACGGCCCCTGTCCCTCTCCCCCATGGCGGGGTAGACACAGGCGCGTCGCCATCCATCGCCCCCAGCGAGTCACCAGAGCTCACCAAGCCATTCGACGTCACGGCACCCGCAGAATCGGCAGCAGAAGAATCTGATGGGCTGTAAGGCACAGCCACGATCGCATTGGGGTCACTGCGGTGTGGCAGACACCATGGTTGTATTCCATACTGCGCCACGTAGCGCGCGAGCGCTGCCATGAACTCTGTCTTGGTGATGGGCTGCTGCCGATCCGCAAAGGAAGACGCAAGTGCTGCGGCGATGCCGGAGTCTTCTGGGTAGTAGCAGCGGACCTGCTGCTTGACTTGCGCGAGGCACACTGCGTTAGCTGTGGGGGAAACCGCGTACTTGTAAAAGAGAGCACCGAGGCGGATGCGCAGGAGCTCCTTGTGCACCGACACGTTCGCCGCAGGACATGCCGCCGGCGCCGCCAGACTACGAGGGGAGCTAGTGGCTGTCGCCGGGCACACGGCGTCTGAGGGAAGCCATGGCGAGCATGCTCTATCCGACGGCACCCGCGATGCCGCTAGATTGTCGTTTTCCACGTAGGCTCTCATTGAGCCCGCGGGAGAAGCAAAGTCGTTGTTGATCTTGAGCGGCAGCGGCGCCGAGGCATCAGTCGCCGCAGGGTAAGCGCTACCACTGCCGCTCCTCGCTAGCTGCGCGAAGCGTGGCGCGGTTGTTGGGCCTTTTGAATTCGACGAAGATCTGCTGCGAAGAGCACCACCTCCTCGCCCAGCCGTCGCCTCTCGCTTGGCGGCGGCTCGTGGCGTTTCGCGTTCCTGCTGCTCCAAAGCAATGCGCAGCTCTTCTCGGTTCGCCGCACGCGCCGCCGCCCAAGCTGTGAAGCGGTCGGCCAGCTGTTGGGCGTCGGCGTGAGAAAGTGTCAGCCCGCCACCGACAACGTGGCGCTGTTCCTCGGCTGCTGCTCTCTGAAGTCGCACCTGCTGACGCAGGAGACGTTCGCCGCCGTCGCGGTACAGTCGCTCCCCAGGCTCAAACGGCTCATGTCGTGGAGGTGACGCTCGCCGACTCCGGTTGCTCCTCGCGCGTTCGCCCGTTTCTGGTGTGCGGAAAGAGCGGCGGTGATGCCAGCGTTGGCGGCGGCGGCGGCGCAGGCTTGACATCAGCTCCTCCGTTCCAGGAGAGAGGGTGGGTTTGAAGGTGCACTCTTTCTCGCGCTCCACCATTCGCTCGAGCCGCATTCGCAGTCGCTTCTCGTCGTGCGCGGCCTGGTCCTCCAGCCGGCTCTCCAACGGGTAGTACGCCCCACCCGCCGCGAACCGCGCCGCGTAGGCCGACACGGAAGGGTGAAACGTGCACTCCTTCGTCTCCTGTGCAGCCTTCTGCCTCGCCTGCGCCTCCTGCGCCAGCTTCACGTTGTCGGCCCTCGCCTGGGCCTCGAGAAAGAGCCGCGTCCCTCGCTTGACTGCCTCCGCAGGCACACGCACGGGCTTCGGATACCTTCGCGCCTCCTCATCGCGCCTCTTGCATCTCTCGTACTTCTCCACTTGTCGTGCCAGTTGAGCCTGGTTCGGCTTCAAAAGCCGCGACTGAGCCTGCTCGTCTGGTTTGCGGCGTGGCTTGCACGCGGGGGAGGGCTTCATGGAAAGCGAGGGACCTGCAATGCCTCTTCTGGCTACACTATCATGTTCCACGCACCCCGCCGTCTCTGCCTCGCTGACCGCGTGGTAGACGCTACTGTTTCCTCTCAGGTACTCGCGGGCGAGATGCCGGTACATCTTCTCGAACGCGCGCGCGTCGTTTTCCGCTTCGTCCATGTCGCGAGCAGTGCATGGAGAAACGAAAGCGCCACCTTTTCTGTTCGACCGCGCGCATGCTTGATAGGCTGGAGGAGTAGTGATCGCGCAAGGCGTGGGCATCACCTGTCTCGATGAACCCATGCTGAGTCCTGTCTCCGCTACCTCGCGTGGGCGACGGGACATTCCCCGACCCTGGAGGAGCTGGTTAGTTTCGTACGCTCTTGGTCCGCCGCTGTAGTGCCCGGCCAAGGCCATTCGAGCGAGCCCTTCGATGAGCTCATCGGCAGAGTCAACGACGGTGGAGGCAATCGAGTCCGGCTCGCTGTCGCCCGAGGAGACCTCGACGCGTCCACGTTGCGTGAACAAACTCATGATGGCGACAGCGCAAAGGAAGCGTAAGGAGAAGAAGACACGTAGCGGTAAACTGTTGCTCTTTCTTTTTTTTTTCGGAGGAAAGGGGAGGGCAACATATGCATGCAGAGGCAAGAAACAAATGCTGGAGGGCACCGGCGTGTACAAGTGGAGATAGCAGCGCTAGGTGGTATCCCTTGTTGTTGGCGCACCTGTGAATGTGTAGTTGTGTTTGTGTGGGGATGGGAGGGAGGGGAGAAAGAGGGCCCGTGTGCCGCTCGCCTTGACCTTCACACCCTCCTCGCCTTCCTTTCCTCTATGCACGTTGTATGAATCTATGCGCAGGTGGCTTCTTGTGATGCTTGTGCGTGCGTGTTCGGCCGCTTCCTCACTTCGCGCGCACACCTGTAGCAGGGGGAGGGCGGCCAAATCAGACTCACGGAGCACCAAACCGTATATTGGCCGCCTGTGTGCAGCTTCGCCCCCTAATCGTGTTCACTCGCTTGAAGGGAGGTCCGTTATTGTGCCCGCGCTGCCGGCGACGCGCAGTCCAGCGTCGAACCCTTTCAGTGATGATGCATGTAAAGGATACGCGCTGACACGAAAGAGGGAAAGAGGCAGCAGTACACGAATGCAGCAAGAAGCAAGAGGATATCAAGGAGAAAGAGATGATCATGAGCCCAGATAAAGGCGCCGCCGCTTTAGAGGGCAGCAGGAGGAGGGAGGTGCGAGGAGAGGCGGTAGGACAAGAGGCGAGCTGGCGCCTCTATTCCCCGTCTCACGAAGGCGGCTGCCCTGACAGGATATGCGGCCGATCAGAAGAGAGAGGCCGAAATGATGGAAACGGTGCCCGACGCAAGATCACCTGGTGCGCCTAACTTGCACCTGTGCGCACGAGAGTAGCCTCTGTGTGTCCGTCTTGCCACGCCATCCCTGTGTCTTCCTCAAGGCCACACTCGACGCGTGTGTGTGTGTGTGTGTGCTTCGGCAGCCTTACGGATGTTAGTCGCCTATGTTTACACGCAAAACGCACACCCCGCACGAAGGAACGGGAGAGGGAGAGGGAGATGGAGAGGTGGTGTGCGGGGAAAGACCACGAAAGCAAAGGGCGAAGCGTGAGAGACATGAAGAAGCACAGAGAGACACCGCGAGGCACCCACCCACACGCACACACACACACACACAACTACACAAACACACACGATTGGCGCAGTGCAACGGCGAAGTGGTGATGAGAGCAGAAGATTATTTATTTAGTTTTTTTTTGCTTGTCAAAAAGAAAAACCACCACTAGGCGTCGTCCTCATCGTCGCACGACTCTCGCTCCGGCTCTTCCAGGTCGCCGTCTCCGTCCTCCTCTGTGCCCTGGTCGTCTTCTGCCTCGAGCAGCTCAAGCGGGTAGGGGTGATCTAGGTCTTTCACCTGCGCCGCCGCCTCCGGGCCACCCATCTCCTGCACCAAAATGCTGATGGCGGCGTCCACCTCGCTCAGCGCAGTTGCGTCGCCGCCGGAGACCACTAGCATCACACGCGCCCGCCGCAGCAGGCGCGCCGCGTCAGCGTATCGTCCCCGCATACGGGCACTCTCGCCGAGCAGGAACCACACGTAGGGGTTGTTGTCCCCATACTGGAGCACTTCCAGTAGGAACTGAAAAGCCTCGGCTGGGTCAACCTGCATCAGAAGTCGGCCTAGCTCAATCTTAGACTCGTACGTGGGCTGATGCTCCTCGCCGAGGCGATGTGTTGCGTCTACAGCACGGCGCAGCGACTGTAGCGCCTCGTCGGGGCGGCATTGACTCAGGCGGAGGGACGCCTGCAGCTGGTGCGGCTCCACAATATCGTTATTCAGCTCCAGTGCGCGGTTCACAGCCTGCTCGCACTGCTGCTCGGCATTTTCTGCGAAGCAGAGGTCAGTCAGGTAGAGCTCGGCCACGGCGCAGCACATGGTCGCCATGGTCTCCTGCAGTGTTTTCTTCATCTTCTTCTTTCGGCATCCGTGCAGCATGAGGCTTGCAATCCCGTACGCCTTTTCGTAGCACTTGAGTGCCTCCTCTGCCTCGCACAGTTGCGCTAAGTTCAGGTACTTCACGTACCCCTGGTTCGGGTTGATGTCGATCGCATGGCGAAGCATCTGCCGAGCGCGAGGGATGTCTTGGACGTTGTGGATCATGACTTCCGCATAGGCCTCCAATACCTCGTCATTGTTTGGAGACTGGGCGAGGGCCACCTCGTAGAACTCGCAGGCAGCCTTTACATTACCGGCGTCCACAGCACTCTGAGCGAGAGCAAGCAAGGCATGAGTGTCCATCACCTCCCAGGGCCGCTAAAGGTTCCTCTACAACGGTTCGTGCGCCGATATGGTTGTGTGTGTGTGTGTGTGTGTGTGTACGTATGCGTGTGCTCGCTGCGCCCCCCCCACACACACACACTAGTGAAAACGAGGGAGGAAGCAATGAAGGTATGGGTCTCAAAAAAAAAAACGGGATAACGAATCCCGCGACACTCGCACGCGCTTGGGACGAGCAAGGCGTTGGATCGAGGAGTGGGCGAAGAAAAAAAAAGTAGAGGAAGTGCGAGGGTGAGGGATCGACAAGGTATGCGAGGGAGGAAGAGGGCATGTGTATGGGGATAGGATGGGAAGGGGACGATGGAGAAGGAGAAAGAAAAAAGAGAAAGTGGCGCGGAGAAGTGCATGCCGTCAACAAACGCTCCCTTCTCCGACTTTATAACGGTTACCGGACGAGCAGAAAGTGCTCGTTGGTGGAAAGGCCTCTGTTGCTGCTGCTGCTGCTGCTTCGCGCAACACAGGCACAGAGCTCATTGCGGTAGAGAGAGAGAGAGCAGAAAGAGTGCCGTATGTGTTACACACGTACATAGAAGAGGGAGAGGCAGCCGTCCAGCTTCGACAGTCGCTCGCCGTGGACGCGAGCTCCATCATCATCGCTCCTCCCTCGGCACGTTTCTGAAACACTTCTGCACGTGTGTTTCCTTTTCGTGACGCGCAGCCTTGCTTTTTGTTTGTTTCGCTGTTGGCTGCGCTGGCTGCAACAACACAGCATCCATGCGCAACGTGCGGAGCATATGTACAACGTACAAAGGTTGGAAGGGGTCAGAGACAGCGCCCATCTGTCTGACTGGCGGAAGCAACAAGACGGGAAGAAGGAAAGAGGAAAAAGGAAAAAGGAGGAGAAGAGAACAGACAAAGGCGTGCTCGGCATCAACTAGTAAAGAGAGAACTGGGCTCTAGATGTAGCTGTGCGTATGTGTGTTTTTGTGTGTCTGTGCACAGGACTAGGTTAGTAGCATTTTCGTTTCAGGTCGGCATCGATCCGTCTCTCCTGGACCCCACTTCCCTTGCTGATGTGGCACGCTGCTGTCGATATTTTTACATGGGAGCAGTTAGCGCTTCCTCAACACCTTTTTCGTGCACATGGTTGTGTGTGAGCGTGTGGTGTGCGGGAGAGAGTGCACGGGACGGAAAAAAAAAGGTGTCGAGTGCCCGTGGAAGGAGCGAGAGGTAGCACATGGCGAATGCGATGCACCGAGAGTCCTCTTGCGCTGCCCTAGCTCTGCCCCTCCTCCTCGAAGAGATTGAAAGCCTCGGCAAGCAGAAGGCGCTCGAACATGTGCGGCAGCTCCTTCTCGTACTCCACCTCACGCGGCCCCGTGTCCCCTTCGCCGCCGCACGTGTCACATTCGAGGCGCAGCACGCAAATGTCGCGGTGCGTCAGGTGGTACGGTGCGTTCTCCAAGGCGCCCTGGTAGTCTTGGAGAAGCAGGCGGCCCGTCCCCGCCTCATCGAGGAGGCGAAAGATGCGCAGAAAGCCTTGCTCGATGTCGTAGCGGTTCATGCCGTGCACAGTTGCGCAGGTGTCGCTGCTGTCCACGTCGAAGGAGAAGTCGTGGTGCTGCTGAAAATACTGAATAGTGCGCACCGCTGCGTGGGAGAAGGGGCTGTACTCGATGGCATCACCTGTCATGCGGCTACCGTCGTCCTCGATGATCGTCGTGAATGGCGCTGTAAGAAGGTAGAGCGCCTGAGACTCCGTCAGCTCAAATGCCTCCGTCAGCGCTCGCCGTACCTCTGAAACGGGTAGCCGCCCACTTTCTGATACGTCCATCGTCGAGAACACTTTCACCATCTTGTTCGCCAGTATCGCTCGCTCAGGGTCCTCGACGAGGGGGGTGTAATGGTCCGGCGGCGGCTGCTTTGCCTGCAGCGGGTCCGTCTCGAGGGCCAGCTTCTTGAAATACGCCGCGCTCCATTCCAGAATATCCGACGGCTGATTGCGCAGCACTTCCCGCGCGTACTCCTTCAGCACATCGCTGAAGTTGGGCGGGAGATGCTGGCGTGGCTGGTACTGCGTCGCCAACGTACGCTCGCGAAACGTCTCCGCGGACATGCGCACACACACACAAAAAAAAAAATCAGTCAGAGTGTTTGGTCTGTGCTTGTGTGCTTATAGGGCGACTCTCCCCCTTAGACGGGGAAGACAAAGCAGAAATGGCCCTTCTCTGTTCTCTGAGCGACAACGACGATGAGACGCGCAAGCGGGAACGCATGCGCGAGAGGCGATCGAAGTCGAAACGATAAAGAGTTTAAGTTCCGAAGAAAAAAAAAGGAGGAGACAATGTAGAACAAGAGGAGAAAAGAGAATCGGATTCCACGTGGTCGGCGTTGAAGTGGTGCACGCGCACGCCCCGCATCCTCCTCTCCTTTTGTGCCCGCAATAGCCAATCATCGGTGCCGGCGGTGGAGAAGGGTCAGATGAGTGAGCACACCACCCTTCATGCCCTTTTGCCAGAAATAGAGCTGCAGTCCCCGTCCGTTGGATGGGCGGGTGGCTGCCCGGCAGGCGTTTTGTTGTCTTGTTCGCCGCCCAATCCTTTGTCGTGTTATTCGCTTGTGTGTGTGTGTGTGTGTTTTCTCATGTGAGTGTGCAGTGTTAGAATGATGTTAGAGACGTCCGCCGAGTGAAGCAAGTCTCGCGAAGAGTCGCGGCACACGCCGACGGTGGGGCTACGAGCGATGAGCGCCGTCACACAGCTTCTCACGGTGCGCACACGCGCTGGTTCGAAAGGCACGGCGAGGCGGACGCAGACACGGAGGCTAGCGCGCACTTGCACACGGAGAAGAAAAACGGAGTGAGAGCGAAACGAAACGGTAAGAGAAGCGAAGAAAAAAAAAAAAGCAGCTGTGCGAGGGCGAAGCGGCACACGCAGCGGGAGGGAGGATAAAGTTACAAAGCATATCAGCTCGCGGCGCGGCACGTCGCGGCAACCTTTTTTGTTTCCGCATCCACGACCTCTGCACCCGTGATCGAAACGACGTAAAGGCAATCTGCGGAACTCACTCTCTCACACACACACACTCACCACCCCAGACTACGCGTCGAAGGAGTCGTAGAGGAGATGATTGATTCCTGGTGCCAGTGCAAAAGTGCCGTCGTCGACCAACTCGCACACGCCGTTGTAGCGGATGAGGAACTTCCGGCTCTCGTCGAACCACCGCAGCTCGTACTCGTTGTTTACGAAGACCTGAACGGCGCCGTTGGAGAGAAGAAAGGCGCTGAGGGTGCGGTTCTCGTTGAAGCGGAACCACCGCACGTACAGGAAAGGCTCGCCGTTGCAGCTGTAGGCGCTGCGAGGTGCCTGGTACACGGAGACGGTGCCAGGGGTACGCTGCTGCTTCATCATGTTTGTGTCATACGCTACGATGTCCTGCAGCGCATGGAAAGCGATCCGGAGCTCCGGGTGACCCTTCGCCTTGAGCAGCGATGTGGCGCGGGTGGAGTCGACGCCCTCCACCGTATCCACCTGATTCACAACGAAGAACTGCCGCTCCAGCATGGAAAAGACTGCCGAGTGCATCGGAAAGTCACTTGTAAGAAAAATGGCGCCGGTGCGGCCCGGCTGCGCGTGATAGACGAACGCGTACGGCTCCTCCTCCCCTTCCGCCCACGTCCCGGAGGCAGCAACGCGCTCCGGCTCAGCTTGCGGAAACAAGTAAAAGTGTCGAATCCACTCCCCATTCAGCAACGCGTCGCGCTCCTCCGGCGTTGGCTGCTGCGCTACCTCATCTCGGCGATCCTTCTTGAAGCGCGCGAACGGCCGCCACGGGCCCTCCGGGACGCTCTCTACTGGTCGCTGTTTTACCTCCACGTCCTCTGGCCGTTGTGGTCGCGGGGCTACCCCGACGGCTGCAGTCCCGCCGCCGCGGTGCGAGCCGTTGCTACTACGCTCCTCCTGTTGCTGCATCGCAGCGATTGAAATTCGAGGTAGGTTAATCTGCTCCACCTCATGCGCATCGTCCACACTCACGTCGAGGGTGTCCTGTGCACCACGGCGCCGACGGCTGCTGTCTTTGGCTGCTCGGCTGCCCTTCTGCTTTACAGCAGAGCGGTTCTTGTCCTGCTTGGGGGGCCGGCCACGACGACGCGGCGGCTCAGGCGGTGCCGACGCCTCATCCCCGCTCTCCGCTTCTTCGTTGAGGCTGGCAGCGGCTTGGAATGAGCCGCGCACAGCATCAGCCCGCGCCGCTGCGTTCGTTTTTCTCGACCCGCTGTAGTACTGAGTTCCGCCAGTCAGCAAGAGGTGCTCCCGCAGCACACAGCTGTTTGAGTGCACCGCACGGCAGCAGGAGCACGTGCACTGCCGCTGATACGCTGTGTAGCAGTCTGGGCACAGGTCGCGGCCGCATGGGCAGTGAAAGAAGTGCAAGTCCTTCTCCCCTGGGCCAGTCGGGAGAAACTCATAGTCGCACATGTCACAAACGAAGCCGTATTGATACTTCTTGCTCATCACCTGCATCACCTCTTTGAAACGGTGTGGGTGGGCGGCGGACTTCTCCTGCTCCTCTGCGAGCCACGTGATGCTGTAGCGCTCCTGGTCCTCCTCAATGGTCAGCCGAAAGCTGGCGAGCAGCCACGCATGCTCGATCAGCAGCATCGCAGAAAGCGCGCGGCGGTGGTCCGCCTCGTCGTGCCAGATAACATCCAGACCAAGCTCGAGCGCGACACGCTGCGCACGCTTCATCACCGGCGATGATCCCCTGTGGCCTGCACACCCCTGTGCGGAGGAGACGGCGGCGGCGCTAGCAGATGCCTGCCGCCTCAGCGATGCCTGCCGCGAAGACGATGGGGATGGGTTTACGGCTGAAAGCGGCAATGTAGTGCGGCTCGCCAGCAGAGAGGTGGACGCCTGTGTCGATGCCGCTGTCGTCGTGCTGCGCGGGGCATCAGCGGATAAGTCGCGGGTGCTGCCTTTGAGGATCAACGAGGAAGGCTGGCGCAGAGACGCGTCGCGCCTTTTCTTGCCGCTCGACGCAGCCCTCTTGTGCGAGGTGGGCATCGCGCTCGCTTCAGTTGGCGCCTCCGCATCCTCCAGCAGCTCCACACTCCCGCTGCGCTGAATGTCGGGGCGCATGTGCTCGCTGAGAGGCTGCTGTTTGCCGCTTGTGAGCAGAGTTGGCGTGGCACAGGACGGCTCCACCAATGCCTTGGGGTGGCCTACGCTGTCCCTCTGCCCGGCTGCTACTGAGCCGGCGGTCTCCAGAGCATCCTGCAGACGCACAGGCGACATACCGCGGCTGTGGCGCTGCGACGTGCTGGTGCCACGGTTCACCGCCTCCGCCTCCGCCTCCGCCTCACCCTCATCGTCGCCGCTGTTGGCACACGTATGCGCCGCACTAGACTGCAACCTCGCGCCAGCCGGAGGAGCTATTCGCCTGCTGTACTCCGTCGACGCTGCTCGTGAGACGACGCGCGACGAGGGAGCCGACACGGCGCCCGTTGCCCGTCGGGCGGACTTGGATCGTCGCGTCTTGGCAGTCTCCTCCGCCATGACGACGGATATCTCGCGGATGGGCTTGCTGCGCTTGCGGGTGCTGGCGCGCACGTCGTATACCTGCACTGTGACCGCCCCATCAATGCCGCCCTCGCCGCAGCGCTGCACCACCTTGAGAGAGCTGCGCGCTGGAGATGTAGTGGCGCCAGATGTGTTTAGGCCACCGTTGCGCGCGCTGCCGCTGCTGCTGTGCTGCGCGTCGGTCTCGCCATTGTCCTCGTTGGAGGCCGAGGCGGGGCTGTGTAGGCGACTGTTCCGCAACGACGCTGCCACGCCGGCACTACGCTCCTCGACCGCACGCATCAGGTGCGCCTCATCGTGAGACAGCAGGAAGTCATCCTGCACGCCGAGAAATGCCGCCACAGCTGCAGGTGGATAGCGCCGCCGTAAGTTCCACAACTTGTTCTCCAGGATCGTGCTCACGCTCGGCCGCTCCTCGGGGTTGACGACGAGGATGGAGTTTACAAGTTGCTTCAGGTCCTGTGACACTGTAACGCCGACAGGCCACTGCCAGTCCCCGGCCGCCACGCGGCGCAGCAGGCGCTCATTCATGCGGTGCTGCTGACTCAAGTCGTTGCCCTTCTCGCCCTCCGCGCCATGCGTGATGTCTCCACGTCCGGTCACGCCCGCTGCACCCGCGCCACCGGGGGCGCTGCCCGCTGCCGGCGCCGGCGTCTCCGGCGCCGGATACGGGTTCCGCTGCGTGAAAATAGAAAAGAGGACAATCCCCAGCGACCATACATCAGCAGCCACGCCGACGCTCACGCGCCTGTCCTTGTGAAGGGCGTTGTGCGCCATCTCCGGAGACATGAAAGACACAGTGCCCGCCACCACGTCGCCTGCCGGTGGCTTGAGCGAGTTACAAGCCAGGCCAAAGTCAATCAGCTTCAGGTTACCATCGAGGTCGAAGACAAAGTTCTGCAGCTTGATGTCGCGGTGGATGCAACCCTCTGCGTGCACGTACGAGACGGCTTGAACCGCCTGATGCGCCATGAAAAGCATCTCCGCTTCGCTGGTGATACGAGTGCTGAGGAGAAGGTCGTGTAGCGTGCTCGGAACACACAGCTCCATGCCGATCACGATCAAGTCCGCTGTCTTGTTGAGCGCCCCAAACTCGAAACGCGGAAGCAGGAGCCGCCCTTTCGTACACACGCGACTCAGCACATCTAGCTCCTGGCGAAGCCGCGTACTCTTGCCTGTTGAAATTTTAAGGGCCAGACGTGGATAGTCGCTGCTGACGGCGCGGTACACCGTGCCGAAGGAGCCCTGGCCAATGCGCTCGCACGGCCACACCTCCTTCACGATCTCCGACTCGCCGCTACGCACAGCAGGGAATCGCAGCACCACCTTGTGCAGGCGGTCCCCATCGTAGTCGATCGCATCGACTGTGCCGAGCATCACGTGATCGCACCAGCGTCTATATGTGGTAGTTGATTGGGGCTGCTTTGATTGCAATAGACAGCAAACTCTGCCACTAAAGCCGCGCTTCCACCCTCCCTACCTCCTTTCTCTTCCGTGTGAACCGCAGCTTTTCGATGCGGCGCTGGCATGCGCTGCGTTAAGTGCAGGTGCAAGCAGTCTACGCCGGCACACGCGTCAGCAACAAGGCACAACGACGCGCTTCTCAACTTGAGCTACAAGGCAGGAGCAGATGAAGAGCAAAGACAAAAACAGAGGAGAGCAATATGAGCAGGGCAGTGAAGAAGACGCGCAAACACACTTGCAGGACAAGAAGCACAGATAGAGAAGACGCAGCACAATAACAGCCCGGAACGGAGCAAAACAGAAGGGAAAATAATAACAATAGGAAGGCCGACAAATCATCCGCAGGTGCAACCACTCAGTCAGCAAGGAAGAAACTAGTGCTATATATATATATATATATATATGAGCTGATCTTCTCTATAATGTATGGTAGAGCACTGTGCAGGAGAAAAAACAAACAAACGGCCAAGGCAATGCGAAGGAGTAACCTCAGTAATGTTGGCTACAGTGCCAGTAAACTCTGCATGCGGTTGATTTGGATGTTTGTGTGTGAGTGTGTGTGAGGGCGGGGGGGGGGGCTTTCCGAAACAAAAAAAAGCTCCGAAGGGGCAAGTCTGTGAGAAGGGGTTTCTGTGCCTCTGCTGGCGCACGGTGTGTCTGCGAGCACGCTTGTATGCTTGTCTGTCTGCTAACCTGTTACTTTGTACGCTCCCTCCCTCTCGCTCTCTCGCTCTCTCGCTCACTCTTTGAGTATGTGCACAGTGGCGCAGTGTGTGTGCGCGTGTGTTTCGGCCGTTTATTCTGGCCGTCCATCCGTCCCGCATTCAAACACGTCGAGTAGACAACAGAGGAAGAGCAACAACGAAAAGGAGAGAAGGCGAGGAGAATGATACGCTCCAAGCATGGGTGCCGATGCAGCCAGGCAAGGAGGAGACACAGGAGGGGGGAGACCCGCACAAACGCGAATGGAGCAATACACCAAGAGAGCGCACGGCCCATTCTTTTTTTTTCTTTCCCTGCTTCCAGAGCGATGAGGCTCTCAAGCAGAGCGTGTGAGAGAGACGCACATAGGCCGATGCAGACAGCCTGCGCCGCCCCGCCGCTGAATGAGAGGGGCGCGCGCGCACAAGCTGCACGAGACAGTCTCATCCCCTCTTCCCCGAGAAGCATGCCCGGCCACGCCGTAGCGCCTCCTCCTCTCTGTGGCGCCTCTATATGTTGGAAACTGTAGTGCTGTGGGGCCCCATGTTCTGCCTCACCGATCTGCATATAAGTCTGTTTGTGTGTGTGTGTGTGTGTATTTTTGCGTGCTCTAGTCACTCCAGAGCCGGTATGCGGAGGGGTCAACCTCGCACGGCACTCTTCGCTACAAGCATCTCCGCCACCAGCGGCGTCAGGAGCAGGGGGAGTGTCCGAGTATGCAGCAGTCGCATCACTTTCCTCTCGCCCTTATCAAGGACACGCAAAGGGAAAAGACGGCGCTGCTGCAACACGCACAAAATCGGTCCGGGTTGCCTCATCTGTCAAGCACTGAAGGTAGTACAAGGAGTCCCCTGACACGAGCTGGCGTCGAAATCCGCTGCTGGCCGCATACACAGCAAGCAGTGCACGCATGTACGCTTGCGCCTCAGCTTCCAGAAGCGTGGAGGTTTTCCAATCGCCCCCTCGCAAGGAGCTGATGACGAGATAGTGCACCTGCACGGCGTTGCTGAGGCAGTGGTTCAGGAATCGAAGGGCCATATCGGCCTCTGTGCGCTCCTTGAAGCCAGCTGCCGCAGCCGATGGAGTCGATGTCGTCATCGTTGGTTTCCTAGCCTTTGATTAGCTCCCAGAAGGAAGAGAAAAAAAAAACATCATTGGGGGAGATGGGAAAATCGTAAAGGCGTATGCGCATTTGCGTGTGCGTGCAAAGAGAAGAGCTAGAGCGATGCCGCCTCCTTCGCAGGGTGGGGGCATTCATATCCGCAAGGGAAGCCGCTAAGGCGGAGGGCAAGGCACACATCTTTACAAGAGTAAAAAGTACGCAGCCTCCTCAATCTTGCCCGCCTCCTCGTGGGCGGGCACCCCATGTCGTTGCGCACGAGGCGCACGCCCGCGATACACCAACTGCTGAGCAGTGGTTCTACGTTCTGTCATCGCAAGAAGTTGAGTCCGTGAAACCCTCTCCCTGACTGTGATAGTGCCTTCCCCTACCCCTCTGCGTATGCGAGTTTCTTTTTTCTTTTTCGTTGCGCATTCTTCTTGTAGTTGAGCAAGAAGACGGGGACGAGTTGCGTATTCTGTTTGTTGCCTCGTTTGCCTCCCTGCGCTCGCCGGTGTTGTGGCGCCACAGCACCGGCGAGCGCAAAGCGCAGCACAGTGGGAAAAGGATGAGTGCCACCGCACGCACACACAGAGAAAATACAAAAATGAGCGTGCGCACAATGCGCAAGGAGAACAGAGAAGAGTGTGTCTGCTGCTGCTGCTGCTGCCGCCCCGGCAGTAGGGCTTCTGGATTTCCGAGTGTTCTCGGAAATCCAGAAAGAGGTGAAGGAAGGAGACGGAGGCAAGTACGGGGGGGGGGGAGGGGGCTCCACCCAGTACAAACAAAGCCCGAAAAGAGGCAACAAAAGAAAAGACTATGGTACATGATGTCAGGTCTAGCGGTGATGCAGAAAAGAAAACGCAAAAGGAAACCAAAACAGCCGTATATATATATATATATATATAGGGCATTCATACGCACATGCACACACATATATGAGATAACTCACGTGCCCGCCCAAGAACACACGCACATACTCACACACGATCCATATTGCCCACTTGTGAAGGACTCAACAACACAGCTTAAGCAAAAACAAGCCAAGCAGTGTCACAGAAAATGCGCAGGGAGGAAAAGACAGAAGAAACGTAGAAACAACCATGTCTCACTCTGCATGAGGCACGCTGAAAAACACGCGCAGAGTTCGTTCGATAGAGCGCTGATAGTAGTACTCCATCGGCAACTCGGGCTCTTCAGTCTCCCCGTCGTTGCGCGGCGCAGTGTGACGGTGCCACTGCCTCCCACGTGAGCCGCTAGGTTCGACTACAGACGGGCACGTCTGCGCGGACGTCTCACCCCAACTGAACGGCAAGGAACTCGACAGCACAAACATAGCCGGCACGGTTGCTGCCATGTGCTGTCGTGCGTGCTTGGTGTCAGCACAGCTGAGGCGTCTCTGCGTGTGGCTCGAGGTGAGACGCTCGTTAGTATCGCGCTCGCACCCGTGTCTCTTTGCTCGGCACTCCTTGGGGCGGCTGCCGACCTCGCGTGGCCGGGTCGGCGCGGTGAAACAGCAACGAGCCTGCGACAGACCACCGCCACCACCCGCATCGCGCTCAAGGTCTCTTAGCGAACAGTCACCATCCTTCTCTTTTTCTGCTGGCGCCAGCTTCTGACACGGTTGCCTGCGCTGAGGCGCATCATCGGGTGGCAGGGTAGGCGAAGCGGCACCGATGTCCTCCGCTCCTCGCCCGAGAGTATGGGGTGCACCGTGCTGAGGCGGAGAGGAGCCAGGGGCATTGGCGCGAAGGCCCCCGGCGGCGATGGATTCCATTGTGGAAAATGTGTTGATGTTGCGCGGTTGAGGGCTCTGTTGCTGCTGTTGCAAGCGCTCACGCTCGCGGGCCTGTCGAGCCGCCTCCGCCACAGCCCGTGCGTGGGAGTCGCAGCGCTCTCGCTCCTCCTGCTGACGCTGCTGCTGTACGGCCAACAGCTCTTGGTAGTTCATGTCATACAGATAGCGCCGCGCAACGTCACCCAGGACTTCGTAGGCCTCTTGAATGTCCGTGAAGTCCCTCGAGAGGGGCTGGCACGAGGCCGCCGCTGCATTTGAGCGCGCAACGCTTGCGTTGGCTGATGCATTCTCATCTCTCTTTGCGGCGACACGGTGCCTGTCAGCATCTACTGTGGAGGTCAACTCTGTCGCCGCGCCACTGCCCACCTTGTCCGGATGGAACTGGAGCGCCAGACGCTTGAAGGCGCGGCGAATCTCCTCGCCGGAGGCGTGGGGCAGTACATCGAGAATAGCGTAGTAATCCTTCAGCATCACACATGCCCCCAGCTCATATAAGCCCACAACATAACAGTCACGAGGAGCGGCCTCTTGCACGTCACAGTCAATGGCAAAAGCGGAAGCGGGTGAGAACGCAGAGAAAGGAAGACGGTGAACGGCCAGCAATAGGAGAGGCAGATGCGCACGAGAAGGGCAGAGCTGACGCTACGCTGTCCATTCATGCGCAGAGATGCGCATCCCGGTCAGTGAAAGAGAGAGAGTGTCCGCCGGCAAAGCGTTTGCGCCGATGTGTGCTTCGGCGTGGAAGGAGTTTCAATCGGTGAATGTATGCTTTCGCCTTCCGTTTCTTTCGCACGTGCAGTGGTGCTGGGATGCTTTCCCTATCCCTGGCCTGCCGCGCGCTGCTGCACGGTGAGAGAAGTACCGAGAAGAGGCGAGACACGAACGGTAAAGAAGAAGGAAGAGAGAGTGGAAAGATGGTAACGCTCATCCGGCCCGCAGAGGTCGTCGGTGCAGAGGCAAAGAGCGGCAAAGACGGCCGGCATCCCCCATCACGAGTCCCACAGCCAACGAGGCAGGCCATCGCGCAGGCTGTCGTCGTCTGCGGAGCACGCCAGCACACAAGGTCAAGAAAAGAGTAACACTTAGCTGGGCCCCCCACTTCAAAAGCAGTCCAGAGTCGATGCGCCAACGCTATCGTAGTGCAACGAGTGAGTGATGTCAGCGCGGCTGCAGCGTACTTCCTTTGCTCAGCTCCCCCCTCCTTCTCCCTTCTGCTTGTGCTGCTGCGTTTGTTTGTACTTTCGTGCTCAAGCCCGCGCTTGCGGCGTCTGACCTACGCTTCGCTGCACATTAGAGTTGACCCCGTCGATGCGTTCCCTCCAACTTGATTAATCGAGTTAATGTATTCGCGTCTCTCTCTCGCTCAGGGCACGGACAACACTGTCCCGCGAGCGTTGCCGACTGCCGTTCTTTCATGAGGTCTGTCGGCTCCTTTTCTCGCGGTAAACCAAGGTAGCGTAGCGGATGATACTGCTGCAAATGCATCGACAGCAGTGCGTAGGTGCTGGGAGCAGAAGCGCCACTCCAGCGGAGATGTGTGGGAAGAAAGAGAGAAAGGCACGCACAGAGAGGAAGCGTTCGAAGATTGCAGCGCTTGCACGATCCATCTTTCCTTGTCTCTGATTTTTCGTCCTTTCCTATGCGGCGTGTTGTCCCTGATGTGTTGCGGCGATGATCAGCGCGCCTTGCGGGCAAGCTGCGCCTCCTTTCGCTCTCGCGCACTCATGAAAGAGTTCTCGATTGCTTTCACGCCCATCTTCTCGTCCACCACGTGCCGGTTTACCTTTCCGCGCCTCTCCATCTTCACGTAATAGCTATCTTTGAGCAGCTCGTCCAGCTCTGCCTGCTTCCAGGCGCGGCTGCGTTCGGACTTGGACATCTTCAGCAGCTTCAGCGCCTCCAGCTTCTCGTTGCGCTCCGTGCGGTGTCTCTTCGCGTCTCGGCCGTCATCGCCGCCGCCGTCCAGAGCTGCCGCGGCTGAATGCTCCTCGGAAGCACGTTGCCGCTTCTCCCGCAGCTCAGTAGCCATCTGCCTCACAAACGGAGCGAATTCGTCCTGCAAAGGAATGCGCAGCACACGCATCCGCTTGATCTCACCGCAGTTGGGGATCTTGAAAAGCGCGAAGCCGTGCGTGAGGTCGGTGAGGTCAATGAGCTGCAGTTGAAAGATGTAGCGGCACTCGTGCTCCTTGTAGGCCCGCAGGAACGACACGAAGGCCCGGGCGGCGAGGTTCAGCAGCTTCTCATTGCGGCACTCCTCTCGCCGCAGCGCAAGAATGGAGGGACTCGCGCACATGTCGCCCAGCACCTCCTTCCGTTTCGCAAGTCGCTGGCTCTTCCCTTCAACCATCGCTTGATGCGCCTCATGCAGCTGCTGGCGGCGCTCTCTTCGACTCAGCTGCTTCTCACGGTGCGCCTGGTGAATCGCCTTCCGCTTATCCGGCAGCTCGGAGCTGAGCAGCGTGCGTCGCGCGTTCATGTTACGCACCGCATCCTTGGCGGCGTCGACGCTGTCCCGCTCCCCGTCTAGCGCCTGGAGAGGTACGTTCTGCAGCCGCATGAAATTGATGTACTCCAGCTCCTGCGGCATGAGAAAGACGACACTCTTACCACTGCGCCCCATGCGCGCCGTGCGGCCGATGCGGTGGATGAACGTGTTGGGGTCCACCGGCGGGTCGTACTGCACCACCACGCCCACCTCCGGGATATCCAACCCGCGTGCCGCCACGTCGGTGCACACGAGCACGCATCTCGAGCGCTTCGTCACTTGCCGGTGCACCTTCTGACGCTTCTCCAATTTCATTTGGCCGTGGAGGGCGAAGACGTTGTCCGCCTCGTCTTTCCACAGTACCGCCGAGAGCGCCTCGTAGAGCCACTCCACGCTGGCACACGTCATGACATACACCAGCACCTTCTCATCCTTGTGCGACGCCAGGAACTCAACGAGGCGGTCCAGCTTCTGCGAAGCCCGCGTGAAGGCGAAGAAGTTAGAGAGCTGCTCGGGTATCTGCGGCTTTGCAGTGTCGCTGTCGGCGGAGTTGAGGGAGTTGATGCGGACAGTGACCGACACCGGGTTGCGCATCCCAGCCCGCGCCAGCTCCGTCAGCTCTTTTGTCTGCGTCGCACTGAACAGACCGGTGCGGCGCTGCTTCGGCAACCGCTTCAGCAGCGCATCCAGTTTTGCCCGGAAGCCGAACTCGAGCAGCTTATCAGCCTCGTCGAGAATGAGAAGCTCGAACTGACTCAAGTGAAAGAGGTTCGCGTGCTTGGAGGAGACGAGCAGTTCGTAGAGGCGGCCCGGTGTGCCGACTAGCACGTTGCCGCCCTGCTTGCTGAATTCCTCGACGTCGTGCTTGATGTCGCGTCCGCCGATGTAGCACTGGTACGAGTAGGCGGGAAGACCGTTCGCCGGGCTGCCGTTTTTGTACTCTTTCGTCACAAAGTGCAACATGCGCTTTACAATCTGAAACACCTGCTGCGCCAACTCCCTCGATGGCAGCACGAGAACGGCGAAGACAGCGTTCTTGTACTCCTTTGCTACCTCGCGGCACCGTGGGCGCAGCAGCATCTCCAGGCACGGAATAAGGTATGCGAGCGTCTTGCCGCTGCCGGTGATGGCCTCCACAACTACGTCGTAGTTGGTGAGGAAGAGTGGAATGGTGCGGGCCTGGACAGGAGCCATTGTCGTGAACTTCATGTTGTCGCGGAGGAACGCGAGGGTCGGCTCACTAAGCTTGACCCCCTTCATCGTTTCCCATGTGTTCGCCATGGCGAGGGCAGCGACTCAGCGAAGCACCACACAGGTGCCCCCACTACCACGACCAACGGCACTTGAGGCCTTCGAAGCTAAAGTGGGCGCGGTAGGAAGTGAGGGCACACACAAAGGTATAGAGGGACGCGGTCGGCAGTGCGGGCACGGGAGGCACGGTTGAGGCGGTGCCGGTGGTCGTGTGATTGTTCTCTTTCTTTCTCGAGCGGCGATTCCGTTGCTGTTTTCCTTTCGTGCTTTTCGTGCTTTTCGTGCGTGTGTGTGTGTGTGTGTGTGTGTTACGGCGATGCACGCGCGAGCCGCAGCGAAGGATAGAGAAGGCACGGGAGAATAAGGTGGAGGGAATGTGGCGACAGACGGCGCACATAAGAAAGGAGCTTAGTCGCCCCACGCGCCACGCGTGACGGCCACATGGAAAGCAAGGGCCTCGGCGAATTCCGCGGCACACCGGCGCAGAAAGCAGTCGCCCTGGGACCTGAAAAAACAACGCTCTCGCATAGCACCAGATACATGGGAATGGATGCTACAGCGAACTGGTGCAGCCCACGAGTAAGCTACCAGCCCGCACACGTGCACCGGTCTAAAAGACTCGACTAGTTGCCCCCGCGGCTGCTTTGTGTTGCCGCGTGTTCGGCTGATCGTTGGGGCTTCGAAGTTGGTCACTTGTTCGAGACAAGATCGAAGGTGAACGCTGGAAGGATACCATTTGGCGGAGCAAAACGGCTACAGACGGCAAGTGAGAGGTCACCGAGATGACTCTCAGAAGGGGAAGGCAGAGCGAGGAATGGTAATAAAGGAAGCGACGGGCAAAGGCAACAGGGAGGTAGGGAAGGAGGAGTGAGCAGCCCGCATGGAAGCCGCTCCGTCATGCAAGCGACCTCTCTCTCCCCACTCATCTTGCCTTCCCTGCCATCCGCATCTTCCTCGATTCCGGAGCATACGCGGAAAAGAGAACAAAAGAAAAAAATTTTCCCGCTCAGCAAGCAAAGCACAAAAGCCCGGCGAGGCAAGTCTACCGTTCACACGATTGCGCACTCGCAAGAAACTCGGCAAGAGGGCGGCAGAACATAACACAAACACACTGAGCGACGAAAGAAAAGAACGAGGGAGAGCATCTTGGACCGTCGCAGTCGAGAAAAGTCGGGAAAACATACCGGTGCGTGTGCGAACAGGCATGAAAAAAGGGGGAGAAACAGGGCGTTTGCGAAGCGCCTGCAGTCACCGAAGGGCACCAGCAGATACACGAGGTGCACACACACAAGCAAAGGAGTGACGAGCCAAAATCAGGAATGGAAAAGCAGAAAAGACGCTGCCCGTACCCAGGCAAACAGGCAGTCAAGTCGTAAACACCAGCTCGAGCTGTGTCTGTCGGTAGCAGCAACGTGAACCACATGCAAATACAAATGCAGACATGCACAGTCAGACACAGGTGCAGGAAAGCCTTGCTTCTGTTTGATCTCGCTCTACTCGGCATGTTAGCTTCTCCTTCATTTTTTTCCTTTTCGTCTCCCTCTCTTGTGACCCGGTGTGGGTGGTGGATGTAGAGGGTAGGTCGCCTCTACACATCCTTGAAGAGCCCTCTAGCGCGGTGTTGTCCCTCTTCGTTTTGCGAGGTGTTTAGACTGTACAAGATAAAGCTCTCCTCGCGTCGGCTGCTGAAGGCATCACTGATGCGCATCAGCGCGTGACTTCGCAGCGACTACGTGCGGGTGCTTGCCTAAACACCAACCTCGACCTCTCTGTGTTCCAGCCCTCCACACTCTCCCTTCGCGTCAGAGAAACCCAGAGAGAAGACAAGGCGGGTGAGCAATCCAGTCGCAGATGATGGCACGCCGAGAAAAAAAAACTGAAAAAGCAGATACCGGCCCCAGACCTCTCGCGTGGCGCATGGCCGCGCCATGCAGCGTGTCGACAACCTTTGTGCCCTTACTCTTCCTCTATCACTTCCTCCTTGACTGCCTCCGCCTCCTTCCTCCCCTGACACGTACGCCTATGCGCCCAAAAGAGCCTCCGCAACGATCATCAAAAAGGGACGCGGAGATTGAAGGGAGAACGTGACGCGGCACGCGAGTAGAAGCGAGACAGCGGCAGACCATCCGAGATACAGGGGGCGGGGCGTGGGAAGAGCGGTTGAGGGGTCAGAGAATCTGCGTCCCCATCCTAGTTGCTTCCGCTTTTCCAGCACACGCGGTATCATCGCCTACGCACATGCTTTTGATGCTGTTGCTTTCCCTTTTGCCTTTGCTCTTCTCACGCCGTCTTGCCAATATCAAACGACAGCAGCAGCTCCGGCGTTGCGCACGTCCGTGACAAAGTCCTGCAGGGCGCTCATGTAACCGGGCATCAGCGGCAGGTTGTTGTGGCGCCCGTCCTCAAACTCGAGAAAGCGACGCAGCGGGACGGTGAGGTCGCTACCGTTGCCATCGCGCAGACACTTCGTCGCGGCCTTGTATAGTGTCCGCATCTGCTCCGGTGGCACTATCTCATCACGCATACCAGAGAGGAAGAGCATCGGCACCACAACCTTAGTAATCTTCTGCGCGCTGTTCCAACTTATCCGCAGAGCCAGGGGCTTGACGTAGTACTCGAAGATACCCACCGCAAGGCCTGGGCATTGACTCGCCAGCTTCGTCAGGATTGGCCGGCTCAGTGCAGAGGCCATGTCGCTAATGGAGCTGAAGGAGTTTTCTACAATCACAGCAGCTATGCGGCGGGCGTACCGCTCGTTGGCAGCCAAGTGAATCGAAACAGCGCCACCGAGGCTGGTGCCCATGACGATGATACGATCACGCGGCACACGAGGATCCTGCCACAGATAGTCGAAGCAGGCCTGCGCATCCAGCTCCAACGTCTCCTGTGTCTGCTCCGAGTCATCGCTAAGGCCAAAACCGCGATAGTCAACCATCATGACCGCGCACTTCAGGTGGGCCACAAAGGCCTGAGCAAGAGGCAGGCGATGGCCGACGTTACCGGCGTTTCCGTGAAAGTACAGCATCACAAAACTCGGCATCCCGCTCGACATGGTAACGCTTCTGCTGCTGCCAGGCACCACGCTGCCGGCGCTGGTACTGTCTGTAGCGCCACCTGATGCATCCACCTCTGCATGCGTGCCTCCCTCTGCGGTGGCCGCATTCGAGGATGCGCGCCCGATCGATTCGGGGACGCTTGCATTGCCGCTCTTTTCCGTGGACGGTGCAGGTGCTGGCCATAGCATGTAGCCCGACAATCGTACTTTATCAGCAGTGGTGACACACACACGCTCTGCATAGGGGATGCCGAGCGTCACCGGGTCTTCGCAGACCTCTCGGCTCTCTGGAGGAATCTGTGGGTAGTAGAGAAGCCGGTTCTGCTGACTTCGGTAGCGGTAGCTCATGATGTGCAGAAAGAGCGACACAAATACGGCGACCAGGACCAAGTAGAGTCCGGCCGAGAGAAGAAAGCCGCCAAAGCTCATCGTGCCGTTTTCGCTAGGAGAGATCAAGTTGTAAGTGCTGGCGTTGGAGTCCAAGCTCAGATGTCGCCTTGGAGAAGTGACTGTGAGTCTTTTTGGCACGTACGCATGCGCGCAGTCTGTGCCTTGAATGCTGCTGCTCGATGATGTCAAGGAATGCAGGCGAAGGCGTGCAGCCGAAGTCGCCGTTCCTTTGCTCCTTGCTCCCTCCCCCTCCCCCCAACCACCTCCCTACCTTTCTGTTTAGCGAGCAAACTGGATGAAGCGCGGTAGGAGAAGCACCCCAAACCGGGCAAGGGTGCGAAAGAAAGCGCGCCGACGAGGCGACAAAAACCAAAGGACGCGCAGGCGAGGGGGGGGGCGCGTGTGCGCGGGAGCCCAACACAGCGCAAGCGGAGAACACCAAAACGATGCGACGCAAGGACAAGGAGACCAAATAAAGTCTGGGAGTGTTGCCCTCTCGCCACCTTGTTATTGAAAGCTCCTCACGCAACCTTCAGACACTCTTGTTTTGCCTTGAACCAAAAACAAAGGACAGCTGAGCGATGCGCAAAGCGGGAGAGAGAGAGAATAGATGGTCACCACAGAGAGTCCAAATAGACATACATACATACATACATATATATATATATATATATGTATGTATGTATGTATGTTGTGCTAGAACGGCGGCGAAGAGAGAAAAGGCAGCAGTATGTCAGCACGCACAGCTACGACTTGCTTGCGGGATATGAAGATGATAAAGGATGCTGAGCGCCGAAGGGAGAGAGAGATGTAGGCGCAAACGGAAAGTAGCGCTGTTGAGGCTATGTGAAGCTTGCCAAAAGAAAGAGCGGAAAAGGGGGGTGGGCAACAGATAGCGGAGAGGAGCGGATGCAGTAACGGTTGAAACAGAGGTGCAGAGAGAGTGGTGATACTCACTCTCCCTCGAGCACCGTTTACCTCTCTTTGCTTTTTTCTTTTCTGCTGTTGCTCTTCCGTGACTGTCGAGCCGGCGGTGGTGAGGATGAAGGCGTACAGGGACAAGAAAAAAAAAGACGGGACGAACGTAGTCAGCCGATTTGTTTTTTTCTAAGGGGGCACACTCGGTGGCTTGGGTGCACACCAACCGCGCGTGCGCAGGCGTCGACAATACAATGACGGCGACTGCTTTTCTTCTCGTCTGCTTTGGCGTAGTGCACCGCGAAGAGAGAGGCAAGGAAGCAAAGAGGCAACAAGAAGGAAGAGTGGTAGAGAAAAAGAACCAGGCATTGCCGGCGAGAGCGTAGAGAAAGTCACAATCCCCAGAAGGGGGAGAGTCGGAGAGGGGTGAAGGGTCACAGGCCACCCGCGGATGGCGCCGCAGATGCCGCGGCGCGTTTCTTTTGAAGTGGCGAATGGAAAACAGAGAGCGCAGGTCAGGTGGCGCCAAATCCGCGTCTTTCGCTCTACCCAGCTCCTCGGTACCGACGTCATAGGTCCTTCGTGGAAAGAAGCACAGCCGTGAAGTGGTCTTCCGATCCCTGTTGCCGCTCCTTCAGGTTCCGGCCTAGGGGATGAGCTTCTCTCGCGTATCTCCTCTCCCAACACACATGAAGAAGGCAGCGGAAAGAGTCGACCCCAGACGATTGAAAGAGGGGCCGCCGCAGGCTTGACCTTTTCCAAAAAGAGGGCAGCAGCAGCGCCTCGTACCATTCATACGACAATGGCATTGGCTCCTCGTCACTCTTGTAGTGCGTCTCGCTTGCCTATATTGTTTCATCTCTTCGTTTTTGCCGTTTGTCTTTTGAGCTGCCGCGGCGTATTTTAATGTGCATGAATGTGGGCGAAAGAGTGCTTACATGCGTGTTCGAGTATCTGCAAGAAAACAGAGGTTGTTGGTATTCCACTACGCTTGTTGGAGTATAGGCGTGTGTGGCTGACCGTCGGGCTGTCTGTCTGCGCTGGAGTGCTACCGCCGCCATTGCACCCTACAACACAAAGTTCAATGAAAAGGGAGTGAAAGAAAAGCGCGAGAGCGCGAACAACGGACGACTCGGGCAAGGAAAGCCAGCCTCCATCTTCCCTCGAAAAGCACATAAAGAAAAACGAAGAGCCACGAAGACACGTGCGAGTGTGCCTGCAGGTAGGTGTACATGTATGGGTAAAAGCGAGTGTCTCATGCACGTAGAAAAGGATAAAAAAAAATCCAGCGAGCCAAACTTTAAACAGAAACGACAGGAGCAGCAGCATGGGACAGAGGAGACGGAGCCCATAAGCCGAAAGCACACGCGCGCACAACACGTAGACGGGAAGAGATAAAGAGATGAAACATAGGCTGATGACAGCATGTACGCAAATAGAGCAAAGACACGTACTCTCACGCACAGCCAAACAAGCACACCTTCTGACACACACACACGCGCACACCTTCTTGTATGCTTGCTAGCGCATTCCAAAAAGGTAAATACCTATGCTCTCCTCCGGTTTTCGTTACCCCCACCTTCACTCCTTGCCTGCTTCGTTTCCCTTATGCCACGTCAAGTAAAGTACAACATACATGTATATAGGTAGAACACACGCACACAGGCACGCCACGCATGCGAAAAAGAAGAACGAGAAGAGATCGACAGTAGAGAGAAGCGAGACAGAGAGAGAGTCGGAGAGAGCGAGAGGGTGAGAGGATAATAAGAACAATATATGGGAAAAAAAAAGAGGACGAGCAAAGAAAACAGAGGCACACAAAGAATCGCCGCGGTTTGATGCGTCCAGTGGAAATAAACACGAGGGAGAATTGGCTTAGAGAACGAGAAGAGGAGAGGGTGGGGCGAAGAAAAAGAAAAAAAAACAGTAAGCGAAACGAGAGGGCTGACCAATAATAATGATAATAATAAAACGTCTAAACGTTGCAGCGGACACGCAGCCACTCTGTTTTCTTCAGCCCCTCCCTACATGCTCTGCCTATTCTTTCAGTCTAAGCCTTAAAATGTCCTGCGTCGCACGCGGATCCCGTTCACTCTCTAACACACTGCATGGCGCTCGCTTCCAGCTAGCCAACATACGCCTTTTGAGGGACTCTAAGAGCGCACAACAGAACACGAAAAAGGGAAAAAGTTTGTCTTCGTGCGTTCGTTTATTTAGAGACAGCTGTCCCTGAGAGATGAGGACGGCGCTGCCAAAAAAAAAAAAAAAAAAAAAAAAAAAAAAGCGTAGACTCCGCTTACACAGCTTTTTTACCTTTCGTGGAACCCCCGCCGCCTCCCTACTCCCTCTACATTTGGTTTTCGCTATTTCGTCTGTCCCATTGCCTGTCTCCAGTACAAGCGTCGCCCCATTTGCAACGGCTGAAGTCGGAAGTGACCCCCTTGCAGATAGCACCATCGCCGGTCTCCATCGAAGAGCCACGAGAAGACATCAGCGCCGGAGAACGCCCACAGCCCCACATCAAGAAAAAAAAGAGCGTCATGGAGTAAATGGGGAGGAGGAGAAACAAAAGCACGAAGAGGCTCGGAAGGCATTTCTCCCACCAAGAACAACACGAAAAAAGGGATCCACCGCCTATTGACTAAAAAAATCGCACCAGAACGCCGAAGAACACACATACACGCACAAAAAAAAAACAAAGACACTCATATATACATATGTAGTGATGTGCATGTACAAGATGACGCAACTGTGACCGGAACTCAGGCCAAGAACAAAATTGAAACGCATATGGGTGGATCACAAAAATTCTTCAAAGTGCGTGACTCCACCGCGAGCGAGTCCTCCGATAGGCGCATACAACCGCAGCCCACCCGTCTCTGTAGGGTGGGGGGTTACAGCTGCATCCTGGGCGTCTAGGACGAGCCGCCTGCCTTCGCATCGGGCCATACGCCGCACGGGCACTTCCTGTCCTTGCTCGTCCCTTCCTCGGGTGCGTGCTGCGCGGCGGGCGTCCCACGGACATGGGTGAGCTGCATGGCCTGATCCAACGCGGGCCGCGCCCATGCTCCTGCTCGAGGGCGGAGGCGGTGGCGTCTGTCGTGCGGGTAATAGGGGAGTGGTCAAGGCGACATGCCGGATGAGCTCGAGGAGGACGTTGGCCAGCCTCAGGACAGGGTCCTCGGTGGCCCTGCGCACCCCCTG
>NC_018262.1:1611294-1612726 GCF_000227135.1 Leishmania donovani | reverse complement strand
ATCGCGGTTTCGGGCGATGTCGGCCTGGCGTCTGAGGCCGGCGACCAGGCGCGTGATCCACGCAGTCGGCGCCGGCTCCTCTGCCACTGCCGATCCGGCAAGCCTGCCAACCTCGCCGTGGTGCGCCCATCCGCAATGGCCACAGGCAGACTGAAATGAGAGGCGCACGCGACGGGCCGGCAGCGCCAGCACTTGTGCCCAGATACGTCCGCCGCATGCCCTCCCCCACCGCTGCGGGGCCCGTGCCGGGTGCCAAGCGGAGGGAGAGCGCGCCCGTAGCAACAGCGGCGCGGGCCCCCCTCTGTGCGTTGGTCAGCCCAGTCGTCCACGCAGCAGGCCGCACACCAGCGCCGCTGCTTCACATTCGGCGCGACAGCTGCACGCGAGGCGGCCAAAGCCTCTTGCCGCTGTATCTAGGGCTCTATTCTTATCGCAACGCGTCACCGATGCCCCTAATCCGATGTCTGTCTATGTCGCACCATCTTTCGGCAGGGAGTAAGGGAACTTGGTAAAATGGAAGAGTCGCGGCTTGCTTGCCGCTAGAGTTTCGCGTCATCCAGAGACTTCGCTCGCAGCCCGCCAGGCAGTGATGCCTTGAAGTGCACAATGAGCGAAAAAGAGAACAGAAAACATAATGGAGGCACGAGTCGATCAACAACAGAGACATCGACAACGCGCATCGAAAAAGAAAATGTGAGGGAGGGAGGGGGCGAAGAGCACAGAAAGAACGCAACAAGGGGGGCCAACCAGCACACAGAGCACAAGAAGAGAGAGAGGAGAGAAAGAGCCGCCATCAACGCGCGATCGCATGTGTGCTTTTTGTTTTGTTTTGTTGTTACTTGCTTTACTTTACATCGTGACAACATCAACAGCAGTGCTTGTGCACACCCAAGAGGGGTTGGCGTAGGATGTGTATGAATGGAAGAGGAGCAAGGCCCTAAACACACTCTCGCAGCAAAAAGTCGAAAGACGCGAACAAGTTGGGCAGGCAGCGAAGATGTTTGGATTTGCACGCAGCTACTGTAGGAGCAACAAGCAAACGGCGCCCCTGCTCCGTGTACCCGTCTCGCTACTATCCCAGCATAGGGAGCTAAAAGCCATTGAATTCGGCCTGCTGCGCCGACGTCAGCGCAGGCGTGCGGTCGACCGGGCTGTCCGGGTACTTCTCGAAGTTGCTCGTGTCGCCAGGGCTCTTCACCCGCACAGGGATCGGCGCGGGGTAGTAGCGTGCGTACAGCTTGTCCCAGTTCGCACCGTGGAAGTACGGGTGGCTCTTCACGTCCGCCGGCCCGCCTTTCAGCGTCCCCAGGCGCTTCGTATGGTCTGTCTGCAGCAGCCCCTTCACGAGGTCGCGCGCACGGCCGTCGAACCAGTTCGGGAACTTCAGCCGCCCAGCAAGGATCTTCGCGTAAAGTCGGAACGACGTGTCGTA
>NC_018262.1:1577010-1611053 GCF_000227135.1 Leishmania donovani | reverse complement strand
CTGGTAGAACTTCGCAACGTCATTCGGGAACCGCCCGGCAGTGCGCAGGTGCGTGAACATCTCGCCGCCCATGACGAACTCCAGCACAAAGTACACCTTCTTCTCGTCCTGGAAGGAGCACATCATGTTCACGATGAACGGGTGGCACAGCTCCATTAGGATCCCCTTTTCCTGCGCAACGTGCTGCTGCTGCTTCATCTTGATGATCTCGCGCTTTCTCAGGCACTTGATCGCGTAGTACTCCTCCGTGCCCTTGCGGTGGGCGATGCGCACGCGGCCGAAGGAGCCGGTGCCGAGCGTGTTCTTCAGTTCGAAATCCGAGAGTTTCCAGCTGGAGGTGTCCGGCCTCTCAAAGGAATAGGCGGCCTTTACTTTTGACGCGACAGCCACCTTCGAGGGATCGGGATGACTGGAGGGAATCTTCGACAACTGCGCCTTCTCGTTGTTGAGGTGGCCCGACGACTCCGCCGGACAGCTGTCCTTGGCAGCAGACGACATCTTGTGCTCTGCGCCTTAATACGAACACACGCAGACGCGGGTCCTCGTTTTCTAGCCTGCCCTCGCGGCAGTGGAATGGGCTCTCGCGTTCGCCGGAGGGAAAAGGCGGGCAACGCTAACGTCCGGTTAAACTCGGACTTTGGTGTTCGAGTGAGTGTTCTCGACGGAGGCACGCGGGTCGCGGTGTCGTATGTATACAAATCAAACCACGGCGGCCACTGGCTTCAATAGAGGTGAGGGGGTGGGGGCGTGGAGTAGGAGATGGAGGAGGAGAGATGATGAAAAAGGGTGCACAAACACCGACGACGAGAAAAAAGCAACAAGTAGCAGAGAGAAGCAAGCGCACGGCAGAGTGCACTCACAAGTGATGAGTGGAACACTCAACGGGAAACAACAAGGAAAGAGGTACAGAGCGAAGTACAAGGAAAGGAGGAGGGGAGAAAGACCGCGAATAACTTCACGAGTGTGTATGCGGAAGCAAGCGGGTCCCTGCGAAGCCGTGATGAGTACTGTGGCCCTTTTCGGAGTGGAAATGGCGGAAGGAAGGCAGGGAGGCCCAAGAGGGTGGAAAGAGAGAGAGGGCAGCAAGGTGACACGATGAACGGTAGATGGGAGAAGCGAGCTCTTCAAGAAAATGGTGCAAAGGAGCCAAAGACATCCCTCTACGGGACATCATGCTCGCGCCCTGCAGTCGTTGCATGCTGCCCGCAGTGCTGCACCAACACAAAGAGGCACGCGTCGTTTGGGTGGCGCGGTTGAGAACTGTCTAGCTCCCCCTCTCGCAGGTGACCGTCATGAAAGAGAGGAGGTGCTGAAAGAGCAGCAGCGAGCACAGCGAATAGCAGAGATGTGGACGAAAGCCTCTTGAAAAGGCTGCACGCATCCCTCTCTCGCTCGCTCTTTCTCGGCTTGTCGCACACGGCACTCCAGTAACAAGCCGATGACGCACCAGTGAAAGCCGTATGTGTGTGTGTGTGCGTGTGTGTGCGTGTGCGTTTGCTTGCATGCTTGTCTATTTTTATTTTTGTATTTTTTTTCGATCTGTTTCTTCCCTCCTTTTGTGAGCACTGCGGCCCTGCAGTTCACCCCTCTCCACACTCATAACAACTTCAACGCCGTGACGAGTATGCGTCCCGCGCCAGTCACTACGGCCACAAAAACATGCACGCAGGCATGGGCACGGGTGGGGAACGGAAAAGCAAGACGAGTCACACAAGACAGGCAGAGAGATCAATGCGGTCAGTTGAGGAATAAGGCGAGGATGGCACGCAGCTGTTTCTCCTTTTTTGTTCCTTCCTGAAACAGCACCACCTTCGTCGTAGTCTCGGGCAAAAAGGTGGGAAGGAGTGTCCTAGATGCCTATGGCTCCCGTCAACGACGCACTGCCAGATCACGAAGAGGGTGAGAAGGGGAAACCGCCCATCTAAACGTTGGCACCAGAGATTCGTTGCTCTCGCGAGAAAGAAAAAGTGCTGCAAAACAAGTTTGAGAAGGCAGTCGTAATCGTAGTAATAGTTGAAGTTGTTGTTGCAATACAGTAGTCGTGGCAGCGCGAAGCACCTTGTTCGCTGTTTCATATGTAAAAGGAAAAGCGCGACAAGTGAAGAGCGCACGGTTTTTGCGCACCGTCGTGACCACCGCTACCTGCACCTGCTCATCTATCCGGCTCTCGCTCCGCTGTGACGTTAGACAACGTGAAAGCCGTCACTGGCATGCGCCAAGGCAATCTCCAGCTTCTCCTTGATGATCTGTTTGTCATTGTAATCAGGGAGGTCCAGCTGATTTGTGCAGCCGTGGCCGACCGGCAGTCGCCCCTCGTCAGCGCAGCGCAGCACTTTGATCTTCTTCATGGCCCCGCTCACCGGCACGGCCGCCGTCGCAGTGCACAGCTGTAGGAAGCGTCGTAGATTGTTCTGTGACATGTCCAGCAAAACCTCCTTCAGGTACTTGGGCGTGTTGGAGTTGCGGCCGAAGCCTTGGAACTCCAACGCGTCAACGATGACCTGCGCTGAGACGTGCAGCTGGCCACACAGAAGTAGCAGCAAGTCCGAGGGAGAGAGGAGCTTGAGGTGGTGCTCGAGAGACGGTTCGCAGTAGAATCCTTTCCGCATCGCCTCCAACGCCGTGCGCCGGCGCTCCACCAGGTCGAACTTCTCACGAAGGTTGATGTAGTCGCTCACACTCTCGGGTGTAAGGGGCGAGTCCGTTGTGTACCGGCCGTCTGTCTGCGTCTTCAAGAACTCGTGGGTGAAGTAGGAAAAGTCGAGCCCGGCGTCCTCGAGGTCGGCAGCGGACAAGAGACGCAGCCGCTTCAGCGTGCTTGCGATGTTCGGGTCATACTCCTCCAAGTCCACGAACGAAGGCTCGGCGCCGGAGAGGAACTTGAGCACAGCAGAGCTCAGCTGCAGTGGGATCTGGCGGTTCTCGATGATGCTCTTTAGCAGTACCTTGCCAAGCAGTACGAACAGGTCCGGTGCGATGCCATCCGCATCCGGCGCGGGGAGGTACGGAACGGTGGAGAAGAGGACAGAGCGAATGCCTGGCTCGTTCGACGCGCTCGCCGAAGCAGCTGCCGTGCCAGACGATACAGGGGAGCCTGCGGAATGCGGAGATGCTGCGCCCGCCTCCTCAGAGGCTGCGCACACGAGAGCCTTCTTCACTAGGATCAGCTGTTCATAGAAGAGGTTGAGCATCTCCGTCGTCAGAGCGCCCTCGTCGATGCCGGCCTCGCCCTGGAAGACAACCATGATGGGAGAGAGTAGGTCATCGTTGTCGAGGCGCTGGAAGATGTCGCGCACGGACTCCACCATGTGGCTGCGCGAGACCGACACCAACACCTTCTGTTGATGGCTTCGACGGACGGCGTAGATGTAAGAGCGAACGGCGTCGATGCGCTCGTCGCTCTTCGCCAGCGCACTGCTGTTTTGGTTGCTATTCATGGAGCTGAGCGTTGAGCTGAAGTACGGGTGCGCCAGCAGGTCGTAGGCGGTCGCCCGGTTCGCCGGGTCGGCCACGAGCACCGACGCGATTGCCTCGGCTAGCTTCTCGTCACCGCCGACGGCCTTGGCCGGCACATCGATCCGCTTCTGCTCTGGTAGCAGCAGCGGCAAACTCGGCTTCCCCAGTGAGGCATCGTGAAAAAACGCGTTCTCTAGCGCCACCTCCAGCATCGTGAACCCGAGCGCCCACATGTCGGACATGCCCGTGGATTTCGCCGTGTGCGAGCCCGTCTCGCACAGCAGCTGCTCAGGTGCCATATACTGTATCGTGCCCACGATGCTGTTGCAGCCGTTGCTGGTGTTCGTCACGGTGGTTGTCAGCGTCATGTCAGCAACGCCGAGGGCGCCGTGGTCCTTGGCAATGCCAAAGTCGGAGATGACAGGCCGCCCGTCGTCCGCAATGAGCACGTTGGACGGCTTCAGGTCACCGTGGACGATGCCGTGCTCGTGCAGGTAAGCGACACCGCTGGCGAGTTGACGGAGCATGTCCTGCACCGCCACCCACGACATGGGTTCCTGCTTCGACAGCAACGCCCGCAGGCTGCCGCGGTGGTAGTAGGGTAAGAGGATATAGGCAAAAGGTCCATCGAAGAAGACGCCTTTGATACGGATGATGTTGGGGTGGTTGCAGGTGGAGACGATATTCACCTCTCGCTGGAAGCGTCGGCGCGCCGCATCGTCGTCAATGGAGATCTCCTTCACAGCGACGTGCTCGCCGCGGCGTAACGCGTGGTATACCTTGCTGTTCACGGTGGACGACAGCGTCGACAAAACCTGGAAGTCGGAGAAGGAAAGGTTCTGCCAGAGTCCGCTGCCCTTTACCAGCCGCAAGATTCGTGAACCGTTGGCCATCGACTTCCACGCCAGCTCCGGGTGATCCTGCTCCACCAGCTCCATGATGCGTGTCTGCACAGCCTTCTGCTTCTCGTGGATGGCAGCGATACGCTGGTGCAGTCGCTTCACTTGCACCTGCAGGCATTCGATCTTATTCTCTGGCTCATCCCGAATCTTGAACCATTCGATTTCGGCCTGCAGCTGAATGCGCTGGCGCTCATGCAAGAGGCGCTGTTGCTCGAGCTTCGCCTCCTCCTCCAGCAGACCGTCGCCCTCGCGCATCGTCTTGACGAAGGCCTCCTTGTCTGCTTTCACGCGCTCGACGACGCTGCTCATCTGGTCCAGCGCCTGTAAACGCACATCGGAAAGCTCCTTCGTTGTGGTCTGCGCCACCTGACGTGCGTGGGTCTCCAGCTGAGTGTCGAGCTCCACTGCCTCGGCAAGGAGCGAACGCACCTCCTTCATCGCCTCCGCCTCCGCCTTCAATGAGTGCAAGAACGCCTGCCCGGCTGCGTCGGTGGCGGCGAAGCACTTCTGCGCCTTTCTCACCGCCTCGTTGATCTCGACACGGCGTCGCAGCAGCTGGTCAAGCTCAGCGCCGGCGATGGTGGAGCTCTGGGTAGAATGATTTGCGCCGGCCCTCGGCGTTGTCAACGGCTGGTGCGGCACCACCGCCTCGGCGGTCGGTGTGGAGCTTCCTGGGGAAATACAAGAAGCACGAGACAGGGACGTGCCTGGGGCGCCGGCATCGGCCGGAGCTTCGTTTGGCGGAATCGGTGCCGAGGCGGGCGGCGACTCAGCTGCTACGGGCGTCGTCACGGCCGTTAACGTGTCACTCGTCCCTTCCGTTGGGACGTTGGACAGCGTGCGGTTGGAAGCCGGACCGAATCGGCTGAAAAAGTTCTGCTCCTCCTTGGCAATTTTCTTGAGCTGCGCAATCGCCATCCCAGCCTGTGCAGCAGTGTCCCACAGCTTGTTGAGTGTAGCATCTCGGTCACACCGCGCCTTGTGATAAGCGTTGCTGTCCTGGTCGCGCACAGCACGACGCAACTGCGACTGTTTCTCGTCCGCCTCCTTGGAGAGGGCAGAGAGCTCGCTGGAGGTGGCGATGCTCATGAGGGACTTGATCTTGTCAGACCGTTTGCTGCACTCTACAATGGCGTCCTGCGCTTTGTACGTTTCGGCATACTTTGCTGCCTGGTCCCGCAAGGTCGCCGCGCGCCGTATCCCTGCCTCCAGCTCGCAGAAGTCCACGCTAGTGCTGCCGAGTGCCGACTGCGCATCTGTGGGACGCGCCGGAGCCGTCGGCCACGAAGAGCGCGAGCTGACACCAGTCTCGGTGTAGGGCACGGACGAGGAATCGCCAGGGCTCATCAGCAGCGGCGTCACCGGCGCTCGTGCCATCTTGGACTCGCATTTCGCCATGGCTACCCGAATAGCCTCTTTGTTTTCACTGGGCGCCAGCGCCCAGGCCTTGCGCAGACTCTCCATAGCATGGCCAAAGTCGTTTAAGCTCATCTGCGCCAGCCCCAGCCGGTAGTGCCCCTTGAAAAAGTTCGCGTTAATCTCCACCGCCTTCGCCGCGTCAGCGGCGGACTTCTCGAACTCTTTGATATTGAAGTAGGCAAAAGAGCGGTTGGTGTAGAGGAACTCCGAGTCCGGGTCGACCTCGATCGCCTGGGTGTAGTAGCGAATCGCCTCGTGGTACCGGCCTGCCTTGAAGGCCTCGTTGCCCTCCTCGCGCAGCCGCGTTCCGTCTAGATTGGGGCTGCCTGTTGCGGAGAACTGAAGCGGAATACGCTGCTGCTCCCGCTGTATCCACACCATGGGCGGCACGCCGCCGCTGTACACACTGCCGGGTGAGGCAGACTGCGCGTCTGGCATCGCCGGTGAGGCCTCAGCACCGCGGCGAGTCGGATCTGCAGACACACTGACACCGGGGCCACGGCTGAACACGAGGCTCGGCCCCATGGCTTGCAGCATGGAGAGCGGGTACATACCGGAAGCATCGTCGGTGCTGAATGTGACCATGGTGGGTTGGCCGCTTCCGTCGCCTCCGCCGCCTTCACCACGGCCACTGCCTTGAATAATGCTCCGCAGCAGCGACTCGAGCGGGTTGTTGAAGCTCATCTTCGGCGCTCAAAAAGATGAGAAACGAGACAGAGAGAGGGAGCGCGGAAACGTATGCTCGGGTGTGTGCGTGTAGGAGCGCGACTGCTTCGGCAAGACAACACGCAAAAAGAAAAGCAAGTGAAACGTAACGGGCACAAGGGCTGTGGAAACAGATAATACGGGAGAACAAGAGAACCACCGCGGCTACCAACACGGAGACGAAGTCACGTGGGCAACACGGCGCCGGCACGCTGTTATGATGTCGTCCCTCTCTCCCTCGAACACCCAGTTAGGCACACACACAGACACACAGACAAACACTATTGCGCACTGCCGAACTGATAAAGATATAAGTGGAGATGCAAGTGCACGGAAGCAGGCAACCGCAACAAAAAAAAAAGACAGAGCGTTTGAAAGTCGAAAGGGGGCGCAACTTCAAGGAGTCTATAATGAGGGGATGGCAGAAAAGAAGAGAGAAGCTGTGAGGGAGAGGAGGAGATGGCACCGACGTCCTCCACGTCGGGCAGAACGCCAACAACAGAACAGAAAAACAATGAAACCGAATAAGACACAAGGCAGAGAGACGACGGCAACGGCAAGGACGACTGTGGAGGAAAGGCGTTGATAGTGTCTGCAAAGGAATGAGCTCGGTTGAATGCGCACGCTTCCTTCGATGGCCGTTGTTGTTGTTGGTTTTTCACGTACCCCTTGTGTTGTTGTTTGGATTCTTCTCTCTGTGCGTAGCGATGATTTGATTGGCGCGCCGCCTGAAAGGCAGATGGCAACAACGCTGACGATATCGCCACCTCGGATGCTGCTACTGCTCTTGCGGTTGACGCCGTCCCTTTCTCGTGAAGAAGGGTCGCTGGGAGTTGTTGCCTGCCGTGTAAATGGACTTAAGGCACGCGGAGAAAAACATAGGTGCACACGCACCCTTGTTTGCAGAAGAAGGGCGGGGAGTCCAGTCGGTAGGCGCAATGGTGACGGGAAAGCACAAAAGGATGCAAACAGTGCGAAAAAGAGCTACGCGCGTGTTTTGGCTGCTGGTGCTTTTTCAGAGATAGAGCACAGTGGTTGGGAAAACAAGGTGAGCGTTCATAGCGGGGTGCGTGGAGTAAATGGTGAAACAGAATTCGTTAAGAGCAAGAGAAGCGCGTGAAGAGGGGGCGGAGACAGAATGAGTGTTTAGGGGGAAGAAGGAGAGAAGGGAAACAAGTAACTCGAATAGTTCACCATCCATGCGCACCCATCGCTCACGCCACCTTTCCTTTGTGTGCGTGTGTGTGTGTGTGTGTGTGTGTGTGTGTGTGTGTGCTGTGGTCTAAGAGCACGGAAAGCCCTGAGAAGAGCTTTTTTCGGTGGGCAAATTGTCGGCGAATGGTCAGCCTTTCAACGATGGAGTCCCGACAGCAGCATCGGAGCTTGAGTTTCTTTGGTATCCTGCCTCACGGCCATCTAGTAGCAAAGGGTAGGTGCAATGGGCACAGCAACGAGAGGGGGCGGGCCGCTCCAACAGTGACCGCTCGTCGGCCGCCGAGCTCACTATACGTCCACGACACTGGGAGAGAGCCAACGGCCAGCTGCATGCAGCACCAGGCTGGCGAAAGTCGCGTTTTCGGCAAAGATGCTGAGAGGCAGGTCCCACACCATCACCATAAGACTCCTTCGCTGAGGACGACGCTGGGCGTGCTGAAGTCACAAAAGGAGAGAAGCGGATCCCACTGCAAAAGCGCGTGGAGCCCTTCTCGCTATCTCATTCTCTCCCGGCATTTCCAACGACCAGGAGCAAAACGATAAAAGGCAGCTCGCCGCGCCACAGGCGCGCCCAAGCTCACACAAAGGTGAGGTTTCGAAGGGCCAAGCAAAGAAAGGAATTCACCCGCACGGCGTTACGGCATCGAGAGACGAGGGAAGAGCCACGGTCAACGGCGAGGCCACACAGATTTGTGCATATTGATTGATACAAAACGAGCGTGCGTTAGGCAATATAGACTAGAAAAAAAAAAGGAAACACACAAGCACGACGAATGAGCAGACGATGCCAGCGCGAAGGAAAACGCAAAGAAAAAGAACCATATACCCAATGGTGATATATGCAGGCAAAGCGGAGGCGTCTGCACCTCCTCGCGCGTCGCATTGATGGCAACAACATACGGCAACGGTGTACGCAGGCGCGCGCCCGTCCTTCATATCAGTTTTGTCTTCAAAAACTCAAAGAAACCCATGGTCAACGCCGCGTTCGGTGCGCTGTAGGCGATGCGACTGCCCACGCCCTTCCATAGCGCCCGTATCCCTTTCTCCTTTGCTAGTGCTCCGAGCCCCTCCCGCAGGCCCCGATAGTGGTATGAAAACAGGGCAGGGGTAGAGGCGCCCACGTCTCTTCGATGCAGCACGGCCCGCTGCACCTGTATCCGTGTCTTCACCAGCTCCAACGGATTCGTGAGTAGGGACGCCACTGCATTGCCACCAGCGCCAGCTCCGAGCGCCACCGCAAACGTGGCCAAAGAGAAAATCTCTCTCTCGTTGCCGCCGTTCCGGTCACCCTGCTTTGGCGCAGCTGAGGCCGCAGTGTGCAACCCTGCCAGCACCTTGGTGAAGTACTCGTAAAATACGAAGTACACGGCCGAAAACGGGCCGAAGCTGGAGAGGGTGGAGGCGTATCCCTTGTAGAGGCCCCTGACCCCTTCATTCGCTAAAATACGCTGCAGTGCATCAAGGCTGCTCGTGTAGCGGCCCTTCAGCGATGGCGGCTGCGACTGAAGCCTTTCCTTTGCCACGTCGATCGGCACCCATACGACGCAGCTCACCGTCTCAGCTGCCAGTCCGCACACGAAGAAACGCACGCTGGGCGGCGTGGCCGCAGCGGCGGCTCGCAGTGACTGCAGTGTGGCGTTCATCACACCCGGCACCGGGGAGTTTTCACCTGTCCCGGTCGACCCTGCGGCACCGGCAGCTCCGTCGCCGAACGCCTTCCACGCCGTGCTGCACCAGTCGTACGTGCTGAGGTAGAGGGCAACGCCTGGGGCAGAGCCGACGGCAGCTACCCCGACCCCACGATAAAAACCGGCGACGCCCTCCCTGGCCCAGATGGAGCGCGCCGATTGAAGAAACGACGCGCGCGGCGCCGGCGTACTTGATGACGCGGCAGTGGCAGGTGGCGCGAGGTGGTCGCCAGCAAAGCCAGTGAAGGTGACCGTCTTGATTGTATCCAGTGGATGGCAGAGCAGGCGTGCGAAGATGCCCGCGAGTGCCGAGCACACCACTTCCATTTGAGCGAACGATGTACAAGACAGCTATGACTGTGTTAGCGATGAACGACTCTCGCCGTGTGAGGTGGCGCTGTTCGCAGAGACGGTGCGTGTTCGAAATGGAGGAGTCGTGCCCACCTCAGAGAACACGCACGCCAACGCGCCTAAACGCGCTGAAGAGAGTGTTGACGACGGCCCAGCCACAGGCGATGAGCGAGAAGAGGAGGTAGATGACAAAGAAGGGAAATAAAAAACGGAGTAGAGGTGAAGGGCCCACACACTACACAGCTGCACTGGCTTCGTTCGCACTGCTCTACGCTCCGCGTCGCCTAGTTTGGCAAGCGGCGAAATACAGCAGTGTGGTGAGCCGCGACGCAGATTTCCTTGCGGCATGAGGACAGCACCCGGTCATCGACGACTGACGTTGCAGAACGCTCAAGCGCCTCTGCACGCGCGCATCGAGCCCTTCGCCTGAGGGTGCTCTCGTATCCACTGGAAGCGCGTGCCCTCAGAGATCGTGTGCAGCGTGCCGAATACCACACCTACACGTCCTTGTGCAAGCGTATACAAGGTTTTTATGTGGGTGTGTGGTGTTTTTCTGTTTAAGTGCACCTGCTGCAGATACGCAACGTGTCCACGTCGGTCTCACCGAGCCGAAAGCACGAGAACAGTCGCACAAGTACGCAGACAAGGAGAAGAGAGAAAGTAAAAGTCAGACCGAACAACGAGAGAGAAGCAAGGATAGAGGGGAGACACAGAGACGTATACGCTCAGAAGGCAAAGGCGGAAGAGTGATCGGCGCGGAAGCAGCAATGGAGAACAAGGATTCAAGTGCAGTGAGCTGGCTTACTTCAGCTCACTCCCTCGTCTCATGCTTGTTTGGCTGCGCCGCCCGTCCTCTACCTGCCTACACGCCCCCCCCCCTGTGACTCTCCCCTCCTCCTCGCTGTGTATGTCGCTCTTTCCGTTGCCGCGGAACTCACAACAGACTGTCTTGCGACTATACGAGAGCACGTGTGTGTGTGTGTGTAAGTGTGTCAATTTCAGCGGGTACCTTTAACACTCGGCATGCTGCTATTTCTACACGTGCACACGCACGCACGCAAACAAAAAAAAAAGACAGAAAATGTTGTTAGGAGGATGCACATACATGCAAAGCAGCAACAACACGAAAAAAAAAGAGGGAACGGCGCCACACAAGAGAAATGAGAAATAGCGAAGTCAAAAATATAATAATAATAAAAAGCACAACAAACAAGCGAACAAACGCACTAGATAGTGTCTACATACCTGCGCGCCTCCAGGAGCACACACACACACATAGACATAAAGAGGCACACACGCATACATGGGCAAAGACGCGCACATTGATGAGAGGAGCATACATCTGAAGTAGAAAAAAAAAGAAACGCAAAACAAAAACAAGAAAACACAAACAAAATAAGGGCATCGCACACAAGCACGCCTTGTGTTGAAGAGTAAAGAGGCGCGCGTGCTGAATGGCTGTGGCGGCTGCCGAGATCCAAGATGTGCCCGCAACGACGCACCCACACTTACAGACAGCGCCGCTGCGCTGACGATTGAAGAGACGCAAGAGTACCAAACAAATTCAATCCGGTGGGCAAGAGAAGCGAGCATGCGCGCATGCGCAGGATCTTGCAAGCGAAGGAAAAGGAGGAAAGCAAAATAATAGAACGACGATGCGTGATGCGGCGAAGAGCAGAAAGCAGAAGAAGGAAACAGGCAGCGGCGCAGAGAGAAGAAGAGGGCGCTCGGGAGGCGCGTGCGTCGGGGAGGAGGAGCGGGGGAAGGCAACGAGAACGAGCGAAACTTACAGCAAAGCTGACACGGTGAGCACCAGAGCGGAAGGAATACAATGACACCGGAGAAAAAAGGAGATTAAAACCTGAGACACAAGTCACGACGCTGCCTCTCCCTGATGCACGCCTCCTCGAGCGCTTGACCTCTCGCTAGGGGGCAAGAGAGAAACAATGCACACGCAAACAAGAAATCGGGGAGACGACGGGGGGAGCGTGCGCACAGGAAAAGCACAGCATTACCACGAAAAAGGGGAGAAAGGAAGACGAAACAGCCCATAGAGGGACAAGATCAGAAAACGAAAAGAGCGAAGAATGCTATATCCGTTCCGAAAAGGGGGTTTGGTGCATAGAGATGGGCACCGAAAAGAGATCCACTCTGTCCAACACTTTTGCGTTTGTGTTTATGTGTAGGAATGAGGTGTGTGTGCGTGTTCGTATACACATCTGCCCACGCCATGAGACACGAGGCAATCCCACCTGTGATCGTGTCTTTGTCAACTCGGCACCGGCCTCCACACGCACGCCCGCAGCCCTTACCGTTTCTCGAAAGCAAAAAAGTCAACATCAACTCCGCACAATGACGCACATGCTCGCCTTCTGCACCCGCCTTGAGTGCCGCTGATCTGCGGAGCACAAACGAAATAGAAAAAGAAAAGACCAGCACTGATGTTGCGCGGGCACCGCTGCCGTTTTCCGTAGCTACATTTTCGGCACGCCATTCACTTCTTTTTTTGTTCTTTTATGCGTGGCTCAAAGAAAGATGCACAGCGATACGCGACTCTCTTTCAGCGATATGATACACATATACACGAGGGCGCGCTGAAGAAGGAAAGGAACAGCGGTAGGCGAACAGAGACGAGAAAAGCCGCCGAGAGAGTCGAAGATGAAAAAAAAAGGTGGGGTGGAACAGCGGACCCGACACAATGAAAACGAAATTCGAACGGCGAAAAGCGGACACCAGCCACATCACAGACAAAAACAGACGCACATAAGCGACTAAACAACAGAAATGAGCCCGGGTGCGCAGCGTTGTGGGGCTGATCACGCAAAAAAAAAAACAGCCACTGGAAGAAAAAGAGAGGTGGAGAGCGGAGCAGGCAATCGGCGAGAACGAAGACGCCGACATAATATTAGAGCAGAAGCAGGAAAAAAATGCAAGGACAACACATCTACTTCCGCCACTATTCGACGAAAAGCGGAAGACGAAGAACGCCCAACGCACTCTTTTTCCTTCGTTCGCATTCCTGTGAAGCAGCAGCCACGTTTTCTGCCAGGCGTAGTATGCCTGTATGCTGCTTTTAGAATCGGTTTCGTACACCCTGTCTGCGTATGCGGGCCTCTTGCCTACACCTCCCAAAGTACGTGGAGCAGAGAAAAAAAAGCAGAACGCGAAAGCTCGCGTTAGAAGACCGGCCACAAGGAACTCTTCGAACAGCTGAAGTACGGCATGGGATGCGGGCGCCGCGGCCCTGGGCCGTTGGCCGCACGAGGGCAAGACATGTTGGAAGGGCAAGAGGTGCCCAGGCGGGAGGGCGTTTGAGAAACAAAGTGACGAAAAAACGGCTTCTGCTTGGCAGCAAAGATGCACTTCATTTTCCGTGTCAGCGCGCGTGACTCCACCGCGAGCGAGTCCTCCGATAGGCGCATACAACCGCAGCCCACCCGTCTCTGTAGGGTGGGGGGTTACAGCTGCATCCTGGGCGTCTAGGACGAGCCGCCTGCCTTCGCATCGGGCCATACGCCGCACGGGCACTTCCTGTCCTTGCTCGTCCCTTCCTCGGGTGCGTGCTGCGCGGCGGGCGTCCCACGGACATGGGTGAGCTGCATGGCCTGATCCAACGCGGGCCGCGCCCATGCTCCTGCTCGAGGGCGGAGGCGGTGGCGTCTGTCGTGCGGGTAATAGGGGAGTGGTCAAGGTGACATGCCGGATGAGCTCGAGGAGGACGTTGGCCAGCCTCAGGTCAGGGCCCTCGGTGGCCCTGCGCACCCCCTGCCTGCGTGCCATGCTTCGCCCTCGGTCGCTTCACGCCGCGGCATCCCATAATATGGAGACCCTCCGCATGGGGAGTCGGGAGGGCCCGGATGGTGCAGCTCGGGCTGCTCTCGTGATGCTTCCGGCATCTGTGCCTCATCAGTGCAGCCCTGGACAGATGCCGAAGATGCCGCATGTTATGCACACATGCGCTGTGGGGCTCACTGCTATGGGATTTCTTCGCGCCCCTTCCGTCCATCACTCTTGCTCTCTCACCTCTGCACTCTTTCTTTCGATGTGACGCACCAAGCCAGCAACGGTGGGCAGCACGTGCGCACAGCGCTCGCATTTTCGGGCCACGGGGCCTGCTTCAGGGCAACTCTGCCGTGAAGAGGGTCTCGCTGTCTTCACAGGGTGCACCTCACGCGGATGAAAAGGTCGGTAAAAGGCAAGGGGAAGAGAAAGCAGTAAAGAAAAAAAAAGTGGCAAGTAACAGCAAGAAACCCAAGATGAGCCGGAAAGCAAAAGAGAAATAGCGAAGGGAGGCTCACACACGCGCACACACAAGCGCGCACACACGCGGACGAAAAACAGATACATATACATATATATGCATTCATGCACACATAGGCATACGAAACAATTGATCGAAGACGCCGACAGTTGAACAAGTCGATCGGGAGGAAGAGAAAGCGGTGCGCATTCGAAGCTTCTTGTTGATGTTTGCCTTTGCGGATTCCTTCTTTCTCAGGGGGCGCCGTCTAATGCTTCACGTTCGTGGCCCCTTGCTGCCTCACCGCCCACCACCACTGTGTTCGCGTAACTCCTTTTCTGTACGTGGTAGAGCTCACTCTTGCACGCGCGCGCCCGCGTCAATTCGAGTACAGCCGCCGAGGACAACGTGACGATGCTTGTGGCTGCGTCCCAGCACATGCGACGTACGCCTGCAATCACAGCGATGTTCAAAATCAGCAGAAGAAGGTGACAGATGAAGGAAAGAGCAGAGAGCATAGAGGAGGACAAGCGAGGGGTGCACGCGCACAGCATTCGTGAGGTGCGGAAAAGGCGGAGGAAAGGCGCACGACATGTAGGCGTATAGTTGTGTGTGGCGAGATGGAAAAAAGTCAGGCCGGCAACGTAAAATGGGCAAAAAGCTGAAAGGAGCAAGAAGAGAGTTTCTCCGAGATGCGCACGAAAAAAAAAACAAAAGACGAAATAATAACACAAGCGATGGGAAGAGGAGGAAAAAGACGCACAAAGACCAAAAAAGGAAAGACGGGACTGAAGGGTGGAAGTTGTTGCGTCTCACATGCCAGCGTAAAGGCAGTTGATGCACCAGAGGAAGCATGATGATAAGTGTTCTAGCGGCTTCTGGGGAAGGCGGCGAAGAGTGCCGCTGGAAAAAGCGGCGCAGAGGCAAGATCAGCATGTGAGAAGAGGAGATGATGGTGGTGTGTTGCAACGGAGAGAATGAGCGGGCAGCAACAGGGACTGGAAAGAACGACAGAAGAGAAAAAAGAATAGTCTCACGGAAGGAGAGCGAATTCGACGAGCACAACCACGCAAGCACGAGAATAGCAAGCAGAAGCACACCTACTCGTTCTCGCCCCTCCAACAAGCACGCATGGACATATGGAGAAGAACCGAACAAAAAACGAGAAAAATAGCTAAGGTTGGTTTGCATGCACCTGTTGATGTCATCTCAGGCGTGCACATGCAAGTGTGCGTGAAAGGCAGATGAAGGGGAGAGATGCGTACGCGAAACCGCCAATGAGGAGCAGAAAAAGAGGGTCACTGTACTTGCCTATGATTGAAAATTAGAAAAACGCGCACGCACCGAGGTGGCGCCCGTGGCATGCTATCACCCCTCCCCCTCCCCCCGCACAAAAAAAGCGCGCCTGACGACAAACAGACGGAGAGCGACACAAGAAACGGCGGAGGAGAAAACAGATGCCACAGAGAGGGAGTGAGAGGGGGTGGGAGGGGGTAGGGGGCAGTCGTCCAACGCAGTAAGAAATCAGAGACACGTACGAGCGGAAAGCAAAGACGAGAGAAGACAAAATGAGAAGAAACACACAAGAGGGAGAAACGGAAACCAAAAAGAAAAAAGGCGAAGACGATAAACACACCGTCATGAACATGCACGCAGAGATGTGATGATTAGCGCAAGCAAACACCAACGAAAAAAAAAGAAAAGGAAACACAACACAGCACACATGATCGTAATAATCAAACCAGCACAGAAAGCGGCGAAGAAAGCAAGCGAAAACAAAGCGAGCAGCACACATGCGCACACACACACACGCGCGCGCGGGGAGGAAGAGAGAGAGCGGGAGTCGCCACTGCAACATATTACAAAAAGAAACGAGAATAGAACAGGAAAACGATGGCACGCTTGAAGCAATACATAGAAACAGAGGAGCGGGAAAAAAGGACGAGGAGAAACGGGTGCAGAAGGAGGAAGACAGGAGGTAAAAGAAAGGATGCCGTCCTGAGAAGTAATGGGGCGTCATAGAACAAAGCAATCATTACGAGGAAGGAGGAGGCGAGTTAGAACAGAGCAGTGGCACACATAGAGAGATTGAAACGGCGGCAGCTCGCGCGTGGGATTGTGAACGTGCATGCGAGCCGTCATTGTCTGTGCGTGCACTTAGCGTGCCTTGCCTCCGCCTTGAGACCTCGCTCTCTCTTTTTTTCTTTCGCCTACGATGGCGCACAGAGAGCAACGGGTATGTTGCATTCGCGGAGACTCATGAACACAGAGAGAGCCAGCGTCTCAAACCCAGACACACACACACACATGCACGAAAGAGCCACCACAAAAGAAGGGATAAAAAAAGAAAGCGGCATGACAGGGGGCACAAGACGGAAATACATCCATGAAAACGCACACACACATACATTTTTTTCGCACTTTCAAACACCCCGAAAAGAGGGACACCGAAAAGACGGCAAACATGCAAAAAAAAAAAAGAAAAGGAAGGAGAAGTGCACGGCAATAAACACGTGCAAGCCACAGAGGCAAACATGCAAAGAGAAAATCAAAAAAAAAGCGAACAAGGAAAGAGACCCGTCGCTCATCGTCAACGGAAAAAAAATGGTGAGGGCGGCGATTTCAGATGGGGGAGGGGGAAGGCAAAGCGGAAACGAGGGAAAGAAAAGGGAGGCGCAGGAGAGGAAGGGGCGCAGAAGAGGCGACGATGGAAAGGAGAAAGCGACCCCACACCCGATTGCCGTCCACGCCCTTTTCGTGAATCCCTTGTCATTGCTTCTGCTCGCTGGCACGGTTTTCGCGTGTTTGGGTGTGTGTATGTGTGTGTGTGTGTGTGTGTGTGTGTGTATCAGCTGTTGCTGTATGGTTCTCGTCGATTGGTATTCTCTCTCCCTTCAATCTACCATGGCCACTGCACCCTCCTCTTTCTCAGCGCTCCGTGGTGACGCCGACAACCCTGGTTGTGCCTCCTCGTCCTCCACGCGTCCCTCCTTCCGTCGTCTCCCATCATACAACATAAACAGAGAGAGAACCACAACACACGTGCTGCGGGAGGCGGGAACGCAAGAGCGCCTGTGCGCTTGCAGGGGTCATACAGGAAGCAAGCACGCAATGAAACACGTGCTATCGTTTCTGCGTATATGCGTGGCCGGTCGCGCGTCGTCCAAAGGGGCGACCAGAGCCTCTCTCTTTTTCCCTGCATGGTGCTTCGCTCTGTCGAAGAACACGGTGCCAAGACATAGCAGGGCACGCAAAATGCGAAAAAGAAAAGAGGAGACTGCATGAGGAATCATTAAAGAAAAAATGCGCGAGACAGAGAAAAGGCGGAGAGCAGCCCCGGCAAGCCATGAAGAGGGAGTGGCGCAAATAAAGGCTTGACGAAACTGGTTTAAAAGAAACGCCGAGAAAAAAATGAGAGCAGGTCGCAGCGTACACATCTTTGTATTTGGAAGAGATGTGCGAGAGCGGCGAAGGAGTACTTCGTGGAGTGCCTTCATAAGACCCTTTTCTTTGTAAGTATGTGTGTGTCTGTCTGTTACTAGAAAAGTGCAGCCGCTTCAGCAACACAGCTGTGCCTGAAAAAGAGTGTACACACCGACACGCTAGTCTGTCGTCGTTTCGCCATTGCCACCGCTTCACGTGCAACCATCAACTCTTCACAGTGCTGAAGGCACGATGCAACGATGATCTCTCCATTGTGATCAACGACGCCACTGATGGGGTAAAGAGGAGGATATAGAGGCTCATAGGTTGGGATGCGTTGACTTGGCTCTTCGTCTAGCGGCGCTGCTGCTGCTGGAAGAGAAACTGCGCATTCGTACCGAACGGGTTGAACGGTGGCTGCTGCTGAGGCGGTGCTTGCTGAGGCTGTGGTTGAGGTATGGGCTGTGCCTGCATAAACACAGTCCCGTCCGGGCGGCGGAACATCATCGGCTGACCAGTCATGTACACTCGCTGCAGCTGCGCCGGATCCACAAAGTACTGCCCTTGAGCGTTCATCTGCATGGGCATCTGGAGCCCATTCGGCATCATTGGAGCAGGCTGCGGCATCTTCGCAGCCAGCGGCTGCAGGGGCGGGGTGTTGTGCATAGGACTTCCATTACCGTTAGGCTGTGGTGCCGGCGGAGCCTGCGGCGGCCGCGGCATCGCCATCCACGGTGGTTGGTGCTGCTGCGGTTGCATCTGAGGCTGCATCTGCGGCTGTGGCTGTGGCTGCGATTGCGGCTGAGAATGCGCGGGCATCTGTGGCGGCATCGGCGGCGGCGGCGGAGGCAGCGGTTGCTGCTGCTGATGCGGCTGCTTAGGCTGCAGCATCGCTCCGTTTGGCGCCATCTTCATGCTGGCCGGGAGCTGCTGTGGCGAGGAGAGTGGCGCACTGGTAGGGTTGCTGCTCGCCGGCATCGGCGGCGTCTTCGACGGGTTCGCAAAAAGAAGCGGCGCCTGCTGCGGCGGAGGTGGCTGCTGAAACTGAGGAGGCGAGGGAGGTAAAGTGCTCATACCAATGCCGGTCGCTCCTCTGCCCTGGCGCGCCCGCTGCATGAGCATGCTCTCCAGCTCCGCCGCCGTGATGGGCTGCGTCTTCGGCGCCGTCGTGGCAGGTGTAGCAGTGCTTGGCGGGGGTGCCGGGGCGCTTGAGATCATGGTGGCGCCTTTCTTCAGAAGAAGCTCCAGGTCCGCCGCCGACCAGGCGCCTGTGGGAACGCCGGTAGACCCGCTACTGCGCGGCGCTGCCTTGATGGCGGTCGCTGGAGCCGGGCGAGATGGCTGCGACTGACTGTGAGGCGGAGTTTGGGGCGGCGTGTGAGGAGGCGCCTGCGACTGTCCAGCACTGCTCGATGCGCCAGTCTTGGCGCCCATTGCAGTGGCGATATTGGTGCTGCTATGTCCGTTCGCAGGGCCGAGTACGGAGCTCTGCGTGGGAGCGGGCGGGCTCGCTGGTGCAGGCGCGGGAACGCCAAAGCTGGCTGGCCCGCTGGCGGGCGGCGCACCGGTCGAGTTGGCCGAGGCGTTCGCAGTCGCAGCGTCCATGCTCTTTGCCTGGTGAGAAGTGCTCGCAGGACAACTGGATGGCTGCGACTGCTGCGACGCAGGCTGCGGAGGCTTGATCTGACCTGACGGCGACGCGTCCGCCGGAGGCAAGGAGTGCTGAAGAGACTGCTTGAGCGCGCTTGCCATGGACGGCGCGGTGCTCCAGAGGTTAGAGTCGCTCTTCATAGATGACCACGGCCCTCTCGCGTAGCCCTGCGTTCCACTGTTGGCGGGCGTCGGGAGCACGCTCGCCTGTGGCGCGCCTGTCGTGGAAGATGCAATGCTGCTCGCGGGGGCTCCAAAAGACAGCGTCGTCGATGCTTGTGGCGGCGGCGGCGATGGCTGCATGGTCGCCGGAGGCTCGGCGCTGGTAGCCGTTGGGCCCTGGGCCGAGAAGAAGCGAGAGCGAACCACGGCCTTTGGCGCGTCATCGACCATTGTGATGCCCGCCAGCAGCCGCTCAATCTCGTCCGTCTCCTTCTCCGCTTCTGCGGCCTCGGCGTCGGTGCCCTCCTGCTTGAACTTCTCCAGGGCCTGCCTCAGGTTCTCTCCCTTGCGATCCTCGCGCTCCATCGTTTCGGCAACGCGTTTCTTCTGCAGTGCGCTCTGCCGCAACTCATACTCGATGCCCTCCTCAAAGGTCTCCTGATTGCGATTTCCGCGGTTAAATCGTCCCTCGGGTGGCGCAAAGCGGTCGTACCCGGACGGCTTCACACTGTTACTGTTGCTGTTGTCATCGCGTCCACCATTGCCGCCACCGCCGCGGCGGTTGTCACCGCCACGGCCGCCGCCGGCACCGTACGCCGGAGTGCTGGAGCTGCCAGTGTGGTTGCTGCTGCTGCTGCCGCCGCCGTTCATGCCGCTGTTATGGCCGCCCTTCCCGCCGCTGTTGCCACCACCGTTGGGACCCGAGTTAGTGATCGTGGTGCTAGTGCTGAAGTTGTCCGTCAGCACGCTGCCCTTGAAATTCGGTTCTGCCTCGCGGCGCTTCGGGGCGGGGACTGGTTCGGCGACTTCGATGACGTCGAACTTGCGCAGCACCTCTGGGCCCAGGTCCATTGCGCTGGCGAGTGTTGCAATCCGCAGTAGCTCCTCACGGGTGTACATGGTGCGCACAGGAGGCATGGATACCAGATCCACAAAGGCGAAAAAGTATGCAGATGCGAGTTGCTGCGTTCGCAAATGAAAATAATAATACTAAAAAGAATTGCTGAGTCTCGCCCACCGGCACGGAGAGACGGGCGAAGACACGCACGTACGCAAAAAAAAAGACGAAAAGGAGAGAAACAGCAAAGGAAAACAGCACACACAAACACGGAAAACAAATATAGAGAAAGACGACGAGGGAGGGAGGGAGGGAGGCCTGAGAAAAAAAAAGAGAGGGATTTATACTGGCACAAAAGACGACAGGAAAGAAAAGGAAAAAATGAACCACACACACACACACGAGCACCGGGTTCACAGGGAAATTTGCAACACCAAAAACGCTAAAAGGGACTAGAAAACGAAAATAATAGCAACGAATCACGCACGCAAGCAAACGAAAAAAAAAAGAGAGCTGAAGAAGAAAAGACACAAAAAAATGAGGGGAAGGAAAATGTAGGAAAGCACGGCTTTGGAGACAACTCGCTTTCCAAGTTTCTTTGTGGTTGGCTCCTTCTTTTCCTTTTTTCCTTTCACTTTTGTTCGAACCTGTGTCTGAAGGTGTCTCGTCGCACCCTGTGTGACAAGGTGCGCTGAAGGGCCCACACCTCAATGGCAAGATGACGCTTGCTTGTGCGTACGTGAAGCTTCAAGGAAGGAGCAAGAAAAACAGCAAGATGTCAGAGAGGCGATCGAAACAAAACTAAAGGAAGAGGAGGGACCATGCACAGCGCCTTCGTCGCGCAATAATAATAATAAGCGAAGACGAGAGTAAGAGGAAAGAGAAATGTATAAGTAATGGCGATAAAAACAACAAGAGCAAAACCGCAAACGAAAATGAACAAAAACCGTCTACTCAGAAGAGGGGAAAAAATGAAGCACAAAACGAGTGAGGCGGCAAGAAAATGTTTTTTTTTTTATTTCAATATCAACACCCCAAAGAGAGCGAGGAGGTGCGAGAGAGAGAGAGACCTCTGGAGGTGTTCTGTGCGTATTCTTTGATCTGTGAGTGTGTGTGTGTGCTGGTGTGCTACTGTTTGTTTTCGGAGTTTTTGTTTTTCTTGTTGTTTTCTACTCCCTGAGGCCCACACGAACGGAAAAAAAAATGGGAAAGATATAAAGAAAGGGAGAGCAGCCGCGGCCACGTGAGTGTATGTGTACGTATGTGAAAGAGAAAATTATAAGTAGCTCTTTCCACAGGCGACGCGGTCTACTTTGTGTAACGCTTCTTTTATTTTGAAAGGAACGTTAGTTCCTGTGCAGGGTAGAGGTGGAAAAAGGAATTATCACGTACCAGAATCCCCGTGTGCTTGTGCTTCCTCTACCCAATAGCCGTTAGGATCGTTAGAGAAAGAAAAAACAGAACGCCTTTCTTCGCTGCTCTTCTCTATGTGTCGTTCCCCCTCCCCCGCTTGTATCCCTCTGGCTGCGTCTGAGCTTCGGTGATTTCTGTGCTTCGCCCTCGTTTTTCGTCCCTCTGCGTCTCTCCACGCTGCGGCCTTTCTTGCTTTATCGAGTGACACGAAGCCGCGAAGCGTATGCGCGTTGCCTTGCTACGGAACGAAACAAGAATGAAGCGGTGAAAATCGAGCGAAGACAAGATTTGAAAAAAAAAAGCAACGAAAACAGACTGCACGCTTCGAACAACAAAAAGAAAAGAAATGCGCAAAAGAAGCAGTGGTGGGCCGGATGGAGGCGACGACAGAACAAAAAATCGAAACGAAGGTACACAACCCCGAAAACAGAAAAAGAGAAGCGAGAGCGCAGAGAAGGCAGAAAGTGGGCAATCCCTTTTTTTTTCTCTCAAAGGAAAAAAACGGGAGACAACGGCGTCCACGCACACGCGTGAAGGGAAAAAAAAGAAAGAGATGAAGCACAGGAGATCTTGATGGAGTATGTCAACTCCGCGCGCGCAGTACAAAAGGTGAGAAGAGACGAGGAAGAATCACTAACGAAGCACAATCAGTGCAAAACAAAAACAAAAGACGGAAGAGAAAACGCAATAACTTTACACAAGTGTGGGAAAGAAAATAACTTCAAGAAAACAAGAGCGAGGCTGGCAACAACTAAAGTCAACCAAAGACGACGCACGTGGAGTTGACTGTAGGCAAGCAGATCGATTGAGGAGGCGGAAAAATAAACCCGGGCTAGTGAAAGCCGAGAAACAACAAAAACGAAAGACCAAAAAGAAGCGGGCGACGGAGAAAGAGAGAACCAAGAAACTTGTCGAAATACAAAAACGACCAGATCAATGCAGGAGGGCAGAGGCGAGGGTTCGAGAGTTGTGAGAATCGCTATCCTCGCGGCCGAATGATTTCTAGGGAGGCAGATAAGTCAGGAAGAAAGAGGTAGGTGAGAGAGGAGGGGGTGAAGGGGGAGGACGTGAGAAGAAAAGAAAGAAAGCAGACAAAGAGGCGAGAGTAAAGGTGAGGGAGGCACGTTTGAAAGGGGCAGAAATGGGGAGACAGGAACGGCTTTGTTCTCTTGGGAAGGGGTGGGGGGGGGGGACAGCAAAGGACAAAAAAAAGACTGATGTGCGTACCGTCTCTCCTTTATTTCTCTTCGTTTTGCGCTCGTTGAGCTCCTTCCTTCGTGGTATATATAGACACTTTTCAGTACAACCAAAGTACTCACAAGATGGCGTTTAGAAGATAGAGAAAAGCAAACGAGTGGAAATAGATAATATGAACTCGATCACGTTTTGGGATATTTTTGTTACGTGTGCGCGTGGATCGATCTGCTTGAACGCCTCTCTGGATAGGAGGGAAATTTCACTTCGGCAGCTTCTCTCTCTTGACTGTCTGTCTCACCTGGACTTTCACTTTTCTTTCGGCTGCTGTCGCTGGCGTGCCGGCGAGGTCGCAGGGATGGGCAGGGAGCGACTTGCACCACGCGAGATGAGCCGAAGGAAAAGTTGGAAAGAAGAAGTTCTCTACTCTGTTTATTTTTTGTTGTTCCTCGTCTTTATGTTTTCTTGCTCCCTCTTCGAGAAGGCTCACGCGCTTCTCTTTCTTACTCTGTCGCTCGGCTCGGCGATGTTCTGTTTCTCGCCGCACTTTCCTTTGAGTGGAGAAAGGAAAAGAGGATAGTTAGTTTTATTTTTTTCTCGGTTGGTTTGTGTGTGTGTGTGTGTGTGTGTTTGCGATGTACGGAAAGAGAGCGAGAGAAAGCGAGTGATGGGGTGACACTTGTGTGTGGGCACAAGAGATGGAGAGCCGAAATAAATAAAGGTAAAAATGAGAGCTAAAAAAAAGACTCGTAGGTGTGTACCAGGGGGTGCGCAGTTGTTGTTGTGTTGTGTTCGTTTCTTTTTCTTTTTTGAGAGGGTGGGTGGGGAAGGAGAGAGGGTGTGCTTCTAGTAACCCTGAGCTGCGAGTTTGGATGTGGCAAATGATAAACAACAAAAAAAAACGAAAAAAAAAGGTGGAAAGGGCAGTGCTGCTCTCGTGATGATGTAGGACAGTTGTACGGAGGGGAAAAAGGAGGAAGCGGGCGAAGGGGGAAAGTTGATTTAGCGAACAAACGGGAGAGGGGGTAAAACACAGAGAGGGAGAAGGGATTAAAACTTTACAAAAAAAGGAAGGCTGATCGTGGGGTGGATAATAGGGAGAAAAGGGAAAGAAGGAGAGGAAGTGACAAGAGGAGAAAAAGATAAGTCTCCGTGTTTGCTTGTTTTTGCTTGTGCACCTCCTCTCGCTGGTGTATGTGCTTGTGTCGTGCACCTTCTGTGTCAACGCTCGTCGGTTTCGGTTGGTGTCCTGTTAGGGGAGGGGTCAGGAATAAAGACGTTTTTCTGTCTGTTTTCCCTCCGCCTTGATCTCTACGCCAAGAAAAAGCACAGAGGCACTGAAGCAATCGGAGTAAAAGTAAGGCTGAATGGGAAGCTAGTCACACAGAGAGAGCCGTGTGTGCCTATCCTACGAGGAAACCGGAAGAGGGTGAAGTCGGCAACACGAAACCCCAAGAGAAGTCAAACGGAAAAAAAATAGAGTCGACGAGGAGCAGAGCCCTTCTTCCTTTTGCCCCCCTCCAATTTACAACACAATAAGAGAGACGAAAACGAAACAAGCGGCTCCGGTGGCTTTTTATCCGCCTTTCTCTTCTCTCAGACAGAGAGACGTACGCGATCGCACCCTCGCAGCACACCAGTAGGAGTAGGAGAAGAGAGATGGGAGGGAACGAGAAAACGGAACAGAGGGAGGATAGGGAGGAGGAGACCACCCGAAGAGTGAGGCGGGCACACGAGCACACAGAACCGCCGTAAAGGGCCCGAGCTTCAAGATAAAGGTACACAATAAGGGAAGAGGGGAAGCGAAGCAAGCAAAGATCAAAAGCACAAAGGAAAGGACACGCAAAAACGTGTCAGAATACCCCAATTCGAATGCTGAACAGCGAAAATAACATACACTGGAGCCGCCACCAGCCGAACCAAGGAGATAAGAGCGGCGTAAAAAGGGCAGGGGGGGGGGGCAAACAAAAGGAAAACACTTCACACAGATGAGCAACAGAGTGTGAGGGAGGACAAACACACAACACAACCGAATCAAAGGGAGGGGAAGGTGGAGGCGGAGATGGAGGGAGAGCGAGAGAGAGAAGGGAAGGGAAGGGAAGGGAAGGGAAGGGAAGGGAAGGGAAGGGAAGGGAAAGACAGACAGTGAGAGAGGAGTTTCTTCCCTTACTGAGCTGTGCAAAAAGGGCAAACCATAAAAAAAGAGAAGGTAATACCTCAACAGCAGCCAAGCGAGTAAAAAAGACAAAGAAATCAAAGAACGAGAGAGACCACGGAGAGAGAGGAGGGAGGGAGGTGGGGAGGGCAAACAGAGAAATAGAAAAAAAAGAGAGGAGCAGATGAAGGAGGACGGCCAATGCAGCGCAGACTAACTGCTCGAAGCTCAAGCGAGCGACGAAAAAAAAAGAGAAGAGGGTAAAAGGAATTAAGAGACGACGAAAAAAAAAAGATACAGCTGTTGTTCCTTCGTCTTGAGGTGGCTCGGTGGAAGAATGGGTGAAATTCTTTCAAGGGGGAAGATGATGCGTGAGTGACGGAGTAAGTTTGTATTTCTTTCCTTGTGCGTGTATGTGTGTGTGTGTGTCTTCTGTATGTTGAACAGGTCTGAGAGGAGCAGAGAGTTTTTGGTGGTGGTCGTGGTGATACGATGGACGTGATATGATGCAGTAGTAAAGGAATGGAGTACCAGGCAGACAGAGACCCACCAGAGAGAAGTGAAGAGAGAAAAAACAGGTGGTACTAGTAGACGCAGTAATCCCAAAAAGGAGAGAGAAGGGGGAGGGAGAAAGCGTCAAGACCAATAAAAAAAGATCGGAAGCCGCCGCCGTACGTACAGTGCGTCGTAGCACCGAGAGAGAGAGAGACGAGGTCAGAGAAGTTAAAATAATGAGAAGACAAAAAAAAGGATGGTGGCACACACACGCACACGCACGAAAAAAGACAGAGAGATAAAAGGAGAACAACGTCTTGCGTGTGTGCTTGTCCTTTTCCACCTTCTGCAGACTTCACAAAAAGGGGGGATTGCGCGGAGGGGCTGAGATTCCCGATATGCTTCCGCAGTGGTGTGCGTGGTTGCGTGCCCGTAATGAGGTGAACCAAGAGAACTTCCGTGAAAAGAGCACGCAAGCATACACACACTTGAAAACGAAACAAACAGCAAAAATAATGGCACCGTGGAAGCAGGCGATAGAAAAAAAAATTGAGCAAGAGAACGTATGCGTCTGCGTCTGCGAACTACTACAACGGCGGTGGGCACTTACGAGCAGAAAATCGTCAGAGATGCTGGGGTGACACGTTTAACGATAGTGCTGGTTGTGAGTAAAAAAGGTAAACACTCTTCTTTGTTTGTTTTTGCTTTTGTTTTTTTTTTTCTCCGTTTTCGTTGTGTTTCTTATCTTTCTTTTCGTTTGTGTTTGTGGTTGTTTTTTTTTCTTTTTTGCTTGCACAAGCGCAGGCGATGTGAGCTGGGCAGATCGAAGACACACAAGGCTGGGGTTTGTTGTCTTTTTTTTTTTTTGAATTCGCGGAAACTCGCACCACCGAGAAAAACGGGTCCAACAAGAGAGAGCGAGAGCGAGACAGGGAAAGAGCAATCCAAAAGCTTCAGCGCTGGCCAAAACAAAAAAAAGAGAGAACTACAAACAGCCGCAAACGCCTGCGCAAACACAATAAGCACACACGCATACACAGAATCGTCCACAAGCAATATAGGGAACCCAACGAAAAAAAAAGAAAGGAAATAAAGAGCACGAGCACACACGAAAGCAACTTCGGCTGCACAAGCCGCTCGCACACTCACAGCGAAAAAAGGGGGAAGGGGGGAAAGACGAAAAACAGACCAGGCACGCACTGCACCGTGCACACACACACACAACAGGTAACGAAGAGGGGTAAGCACAGAAAGAGAGTGAATGAGTGAGTGATAGAGGGAGGGGGAGGGAAGGGAAGGCGAGAGGCAGAAAGAAATACAGCAACACAACGGAAAAACGGAGCACAAAGAAAAACGAGAGGACAACGAGGGAGGGAAAAAAAGCGAAGAAAGGGAAAAAGAGAAGAACAATAAGACCAAAAAAAAGAAAATCAAATTAAACAAAAAAGGGAAAAATGACGGAACAACAAAAAAATGACGAAAACACAAACAAAACAATAAGACAAGCTGATGATAGTGTGGGGTGATCGGTTGTGGGAAGAGGAGGGCTACGATGCTATTCGAAGGGAGGGAAGAGGGTGAGCAAATATAAACGGTTGTTCTTGCTGATAAACTGTCGTGTGTGTGTGTGTGTGTGTGTGTGTGTGTGTGGCAGTGTTCGCGTGTTGGGGGTGTGCGTTTGGTGGTGGCATGCAAGTGCGGGGAAGGCAAGTGAATCGTGGAGCGAAGCGGGGGAAGTCGAGGTGGAAACAGATTCAAGAAGGGGCGACGAAGGTGAGAGGCAACGCGCTGGCAGACATCATTGCCTGGATACGAAGTTGGCGGAGAGCGGGGGCATTGAAGGCGTTGCCGAAACCGAGAGGAACTTTGCCATCGGGGTGAATTGAGCGCGAAAAAAAATCGAAAAAAAAGTGAGGCGATAAATGGCCATTCTCTTTCATTTTCAAGGATTGCAGAGGTCGCCTGGCCGCCGCTCACTGGTGTTTCGCTGCCTTGTTGATGGTCGCTGCGTTTTTTTTTTTGCAGTAGAGAGAGATTAAGATATTCGTTGAGCGAAAGGGCAGGAGAGGTTTGTTTGTGCGTGCGTGCGTGTGTCCCCCTCCCCTGAAGAGCCCTCTGGAGGGCACGCTGGAGTCGGCAACCCATGCCCAGAGAGATCTATGCGAAGAGGAAAAACATCTCTTTAACAGAAAGATACATTAAGACCGACACGCAATTCACAAGCGCGCAAGCGTAGACTCTCAGAGCTCGATTGGATCGTCAGCGGTCCCGCGCGGCTCCTCAGTTGATGCGTCGTCGTCACGGCCACGCTTCCGCAAATGCCCCAAGCCTTCTGCCCAAGCCTCGCCTCTGTGAGAAACGGCTGGGGGTGCCGGGAGCCGTGCCCCGTTCGGGGCCGACACCGAAGTCGCTTCACTACAAGGCGCAGTGGCTTCCATGGAGCTTGCGCTTATAGAAGCCGCTGCAGGCCCTGAAACCGACGGCGGGTCCCTTGTTCGCTCGTTCTCGCCGTCGCTCTCGCTATCATCCAAGACGACGTCTGCGTCCTCACCGGTTCGGGTTGAGGGGTGCCAGTGGTACCTCGGCTCCCCCTCTTTCGGCGCAGCGCGTGCCGACAAGCGCAGGTACAGCGGGTAGGCGGCCACAGACGCGAAGGTGCACAAGTAACTCCACAGAATTGTGTCCACCCGCACGTCGCACGGTCTCATTTCAGCATCGCAGAGAGCACAGTTCCAGTAGGACGCTTTGTTGCTGCTAACGAGAAACGCGTTGAGATCGACGCACTGCAGATGGGTGCACCGGCTTCCGCGCACCGGGACGGAGAGAGGCAGCTGGGAAATGGGGCACTTTGTGGTGATGACGGGATCGTCCATCTCGAGGCCGTCGTCTTCCTCGTCGTCTGCCATGATCGCCGCGTAGGTGCGCTGAATCACCGCATTGTTCGACAGCAGCAGACTTGCCGACGATGTCGACGCGAGCGCATTGGCGCTGGACGGTCTGCTGAGCAGCATTTGTCTTGCCTGCACCGCATTCCGGCAACCCAGTCGTGAGGACAGCATCCACTCCGTCACCTCCTCCAGCGATCGTAGCTGCACCACCGCCAGAATAGCGGGCGTCTGGTACTCCTTGTTGTGAATGTCCACCTGCACATGCTGAGCATCGGTGTTGCGGCTCAGCAGGTACGTGATGTCCAGTGGCAGGTACGTCTCGGCCACCTCCCGCTCACGGTCCGGCCACGAGCGCTTCCACGGTGTCATGACGCACTGCTTGTTCACGTACACCACAATCTCCTTTGCCGTCGGCCAGCGCGCTGGCGTGTTGGGGTGCCGCAGCGGAATCATGTAGATGCGGAGCTGACGGCTATTGACGCCGTCCACGTACTGCGCCGGGATCTCGAACCGCAGCATCGACGAGCCAAAGCGGAGCTGAAATCGACGCGGCACGCTCAGGATTCGAAAGAACGGCGGCGCTGACTCGTTCAGCTGCGCGATCTCGTTCGACGCGGGCGTCGAAAGCGGCACAGTGAGCAGAGACGGCGGTGCTGCTGGGGACGCTGAAGAAGTAGATGGCGCACCGACTAAAGCGTACGAAGCTGCGGCGTTGTGGGCGACGGTCGACGAGACGCGCGCGTTCGCCGTCCGTGACGCTGGAAAGCGCGTTGAAAACCCTGCTGATGCTGTGCTGGCACTTGCGTGTGCAGGACAAGTGCTACCGCCAGGAGGCGCGGCCTTCTCTCGCGCGTGCGTCGAGGGTGGTGAAGAGGCGGGTGAGGCCCTCGTTGAAGAAGGCGGTAAAACCGTAGGCTGCGGCGCCATGTTGAGAGAGTGACCAGACACAAGTGTCTGCCCCTCTTCTTGAATGTGGTCAGTGAGTGGCAGCACACGCGAAGACCGCCGAGGGCTGATGGACAGAGTTGAAGCCGTCGCTTGAGGCGGCTGGAGTGAGAGCGCATCCGCAGCGCTGCCCTTTCCACCATCAGAGAGTCGCGTGTCACTGGCGCTGCCGAGGGTGGGGGAGGTGGAGAATTGAAGGTCACCTAATGCCCCTGTTGCACCCGAGCTGATATCGGAGGGCCGACGCAGAGCTGGAATGGCGTCGCCGCCACAGTCTATCAGCCGAACCGCTGTCGCCGCCGCGCGCGACAGCTCTTGTTTCTTCCCGCTCAAGGGAAGCACGGAGGCCTCGCGCAGCTCGCCGTGCTCGTACAAGAGATCGCGAAGCTCCTGCATGATCTTGTGAAGATCTTTGGCGAGATAGTGATCGTGCACGGTACCGTCCGAAACGATGCTCTTGAATTCCGGTAGCGAAATACGATTGGGAATGATGCGGCTGTGCAACCGCCGCCAGTCACTCTCAGTCATGCCGCGCAAAGAGCTGTTGTCATTGGCATGAGCCATAGTTGTGCGCGAGAGCGCACAAAACCTTAAGCGTACTCGCCTCGGTTTTTGTGTTCGGGAAGAAAAGGGGAGGGGGAGGGCAAGAAAACCAAGCGCCTGAGCAAGCAAGTCAAGGAGCACGTCGATGAAGATGAAACAGGAGAGCGAGAGAAAAGAGATGTTGATATACCGGCACTTGCTTCGCGTGAATTCGTGACAAGAGCGCGCTTGCCTTTTCAACGCCAACGCTAAAGGCGAAGAGCAAACCAACTCGGTTGAGGGAAGAGGAGTCCACTATATCGCCTCTGAGGAACTACGGCATCAAGCTCGATGCGCACAAACACATGCACAGGCGCGCACACGCCTTCCTCGCAGCGGCCTGCGCGGCAGTCACAAAAGAGGAGGTTAGAGCGCCACGTATGTGAGAAGAAACGAGACAGCCCCTTGCTAGGAACAATGTTCGTCAGAGAGAGCAGAGAGCTTTTCATATGAGCAGTGCACATGAAAAGCGCGTGTCTATGAAGTTAAAGCAGGAGTCTTCGCGGTGCGACAGCAAGCGTATGCTTGCCTGTGCTTGGTGCGCCTCCTGTCCGCTTGTGCTTGCGCGCGTGCAAGTTCTTCGTTTCTATGCGAACAGCGGTGATCCTCTGCTTCGTGAAGTAGAGAAGATGGGTGCAGTGTCTCGTGAGCACCTGTGCGCGCGCGCCAACAAGGACGCTAATGTCAGCATGCGGGAAGGCAAAGGTGATGAAAGGAAGAGGTCAAGTCGTCGGCCTTCGTGAAAGCGTTAATGCTAAAACCGAAGGATGTAGTCGCGGCGCAACGCGAAGTACCAATTGTGGTGCTTGCTTGCGGAGCACTTTGAGTCACCTTCAGCTCACTCTCATCCTCCGTCTGTCCTCGCAGGAGGAGGGCGGTGTAAAGCTGCCCCTCGCGCATCCGCAGCACGCACCATCTCTGCACTGCTAGTGCAAAACTTGAAAAGAGCTGAAGCATTTTGAGCAGGCCGAGCATGTATGTGCACCCCTGCCCTCCACGTACGCTGACGACGGAAGGCGCTCCATCTCAGCACGAGATGTCTTCTTTTTGTTGTTGTTTGACACAGGCACCGGCTCCCTTCATCATCTCTCTTCGTCAACTTTATATACCCACGACTAGACCGCGCTGAAGGAGAAGCGCACAGAAAGCACGCTTTTTCTTCCTTTTTTAAGCGCCCTCAAGAGACATTCACCAACGTGAAGGGCGCAGCGATTGAAGCGGCACATCGTTGTGTGTGGCACGCGCACACACAAGCACACAGGACAGAGAGCATCACGGTGGCGCGCCGTATTGATCGCATGCTTTGTTCCTTCAGAAGCTCGGCGGTGAAGAGCATGAGGGGGACTTCGGGACAACACAAAGCAAAGGGCCTCCGTTCTCATGAGCAAGACGAAGAAGGAAAAGCATGTCTGACACAGACTGAAAAGAATGCTTTTTTCCCCCAGGGTGTTCGCCCTGCCGCAGAACGTGCGTTCAGTTCCACTTGATTCCCAGCTGTCACAGGCCCACCTCGCGTGGTGCGAAGCAGTCGTAGGCGTGGGTTGCAGCAATGCGCCGAGTCGGTCACCTTAGAGCACCGCCCCGGCCTCGCAGGTGGTCTCACAGACGCGCTGTCATCATTCCAGCCGCCACGCAGTGCGTTCCTCGGCGTCGCTCAGCCTCCCCGCACTGGGCAGCGAGGGCCGGGTGAGATGCGTTCGAGCCACGCTGGCGCTCTGTCCATCATATGGATGGCGCAAGCGTGTTCATTGCTGCACGTCACGCCGGGGCAACGCCATCCAGGGCCTTACCACCAACATCAGTAATGACGCACCGCCCCGACAACTCTGTGGCGTAGGCACCCGACCCTGTCACCACCAGAGGGGTGGTTCGGCATTTGGCAGGGATAGTACGGCCGATTGGGTTTAGCAGAGTGGGGGGCGCTGGCCCCCTGAGATACCACACGCACTGAGGCATGCGTCTTTCCTCCTCCCCGGTATCGGGGCTGATTGCAAAGGCGAGAAAAAGACAAGAGGAAGAAGCTAAACAAAAGGAGAGTGAAAACCGTAAGGAAAACAAGAGAGGAGACAGTGTGCAGCGACTACTACTACCGTGCACGAGTCCACATCAGCGAGCAGTGCCGCTGAGGTTACCTACGACAGTGAAATTTATGGCGCACGACACTGAGTTGCATGGCTCCCTCCTTGTTTGTCTGTTTTTCTTTTATTACGTCTGCATCGCTTTGTTGTTCTCTGCGTGTGTGTGTGTGTGTGTGTGTGTCGAGGTTGCACTTCCCCTCTCTCCACACTGGTCAAGCCATTCAAAAATCGAGACACCAACAAGAACATATTTGCAGCGCATCTATATGTAGCGTTCTGCTCATGTGTGCATGTGATACGCAGAGCCTCACCCTTCCCACGGGGGGGGGGGAAGGTGATGGTGCCCCTTTCCCACATGACAAGAAGCGCGAGACGAAGACATGGAGAGAGACGCGAAAGACGAAGCAAAGGAGAAACACAAGGCGACTACAGTCTTCAACGACTGGAAGACACACGCACAGACATGCCCCTCACAGTGCGGTTCCATGCAAGCACACAACGCTCAGCGTGCAGAGGAAGAGAGAAGTACACTCGAAAGTTCGCATACATCGGACTTCTAGAGAAAACTGGTACACGGGGGAAAAAAACGCTAAGCCACTCTTGGTATATCACCGAGCAGACGAGGGAAAGGAAGGCGGCGCACACGAAGATTGAGGGCAAAAGACAATGAACACGCCCTCCAATACACATGGCGCAACCTGGAGGTGCACACCGCGATGCCAAAATGAAAGCCATCACGCGAATGGGCTTCATTAACCGTACATGCACCCAAACATATATATACATATACATGCATATGCTTAAGCATACGTATTGCGCAAAATCGCTAACGACAGAAAATCGCAAAGGCAAGCGAGGGCGAAGAGACGTATGGCGCGAAAAAAAAAAAGAGAGCCGTGTAGTAGTCGTCGTTGTCGGTTACACGCGACTACGAAAGTCGGAGGAGGGGGCGGGGGGCGGGCACCCCTCCCCCTTCTCTCTCTCCCTCACTCCGCAGTGCCCCTACACATGTGTGGTTCCATCACAAATCCCGTACACACGGAGCACAGAGGCCGAGACAAGAACAAAGAATACAAACAGGCGTCCGTTTATTTCATCGTGCAAGAATAAATAAATAACGAAGAAAACGCGCGCTGCACATCGAACAAGCAAGCAAGAAGAGGGAGAGCAAACCGCCATCCTGCCCTCGTATCACGGCGCCGCAAAGTCGACGAAGTGGGAACAGAAAGACGCCGCAACGCGTTTCGTTTGTGCTGTACTCACGGCTGCATGCGAAGGACTGGGGATGTGAGATGAGAATAATACAAACAGAACAAAGAAAGGAAAAGGCACGCCAACGGTTCATGACAACATCAGCTACAGAGAGCATGGTGCTCATTCCACGGTCGTGTCTCCCCCCCCGTTCTTCCTTCTCTTTTTGAAGGCACATCAGAAACAAAGCGAAGCGAAAAAAAAAAAAAAAAAAGCAGCACGCGCAGCCGTGTGCCCCCCCCCCTCACACACACACAACCCCTTTTCGGAAACAAAAAAAAATGAACATAAAGAGATGATAAAAACGGAGACGAAGAGAAGACCGGCCACACGCGCACACACGCATACACGTGCACACGTGTGTACAACTACATTCAGGGCAGAGAAGAGGAAGATAGACAAACATGTAAAGTCGACGTTAGAAATTCGATGAGTCGAGTGCAAATTATGAAATAAGAGGGGTTCCAAACAGGTTACCGTAGGCGCGCAAAATACAGATCTTTCCCCATAACAGAAGCTCGGGAAGCTAGCAGTGCCGAAAAGGCAAAAATAAAAGAAGCGCCTTCAGATGGATACAGGCTGCAGCAGCTAAAACCACACACCAGACCTCGAGACTGAGCACAAACATTTGCCCATAGAACGAGATGCACACGTGAAAATAATACCGCGAGGCAGCAGCTGTATTTAAAACTCCTTGAATTCCGCCTGCTGCGCCGACGTCAGCGCAGGCGTGCGGTCGACCGGGCTGTCCGGGTACTTCTCGAAGTTGCTCGTGTCGCCAGGGCTCTTCACCCGCACAGGGATCGGCGCGGGGTAGTAGCGTGCGTACAGCTTGTCCCAGTTCGCACCGTGGAAGTACGGGTGGCTCTTCACGTCCGCCGGCCCGCCTTTCAGCGTCCCCAGGCGCTTCGTATGGTCTGTCTGCAGCAGCCCCTTCACGAGGTCGCGCGCACGGCCGTCGAACCAGTTCGGGAACTTCAGCCGCCCAGCAAG
>NC_018262.1:1575898-1576911 GCF_000227135.1 Leishmania donovani | reverse complement strand
GCAGCAGCTGTATTTAAAACTCCTTGAATTCCGCCTGCTGCGCCGACGTCAGCGCAGGCGTGCGGTCGACCGGGCTGTCCGGGTACTTCTCGAAGTTGCTCGTGTCGCCAGGGCTCTTCACCCGCACAGGGATCGGCGCGGGGTAGTAGCGTGCGTACAGCTTGTCCCAGTTCGCACCGTGGAAGTACGGGTGGCTCTTCACGTCCGCCGGCCCGCCTTTCAGCGTCCCCAGGCGCTTCGTATGGTCTGTCTGCAGCAGCCCCTTCACGAGGTCGCGCGCACGGCCGTCGAACCAGTTCGGGAACTTCAGCCGCCCAGCAAGGATCTTCTCGTAAATTCGGAACGGCGTGTCGTCGTAGAACGGCGGGTATCCGGCAATGAATTCGTACAGCAGCACGCCCATCGTCCACCAGTCCACCGCCTTCCCGTGGCCCTTGCTCTGGATCACCTCCGGCGCAAGATATTCCGGTGTCCCGCACAGCGTGAACGTCCGGTCTGGCACCTTCTTCGCAAACCCAAAGTCCGTCACCTTCACGTGCCCCTTGTTGTCCAGCAGAAGATTCTCCGGCTTCAGATCGCGGTAGATCACGTCCAGCGAGTGCAGATACTCGAACGCAAGCACCAGCTCCGCCTGGTAGAACTTCGCAACGTCATTCGGGAACCGCCCGGCAGTGCGCAGGTGCGTGAACATCTCGCCGCCCATGACGAACTCCAGCACAAAGTACACCTTCTTCTCGTCCTGGAAGGAGCACATCATGTTCACGATGAACGGGTGGCACAGCTCCATTAGGATCCCCTTTTCCTGCGCAACGTGCTGCTGCTGCTTCATCTTGATGATCTCGCGCTTTCTCAGGCACTTGATCGCGTAGTACTCCTCCGTGCCCTTGCGGTGGGCGATGCGCACGCGGCCGAAGGAGCCGGTGCCGAGCGTGTTCTTCAGTTCGAAATCCGAGAGTTTCCAGCTGGAGGTGTCCGGCTTTGTGACGTTGCACTCGACCTTGGGTTTTAAAGAG
>NC_018262.1:1573840-1575799 GCF_000227135.1 Leishmania donovani | reverse complement strand
CGGGAACCGCCCGGCAGTGCGCAGGTGCGTGAACATCTCGCCGCCCATGACGAACTCCAGCACAAAGTACACCTTCTTCTCGTCCTGGAAGGAGCACATCATGTTCACGATGAACGGGTGGCACAGCTCCATTAGGATCCCCTTTTCCTGCGCAACGTGCTGCTGCTGCTTCATCTTGATGATCTCGCGCTTTCTCAGGCACTTGATCGCGTAGTACTCCTCCGTGCCCTTGCGGTGGGCGATGCGCACGCGGCCGAAGGAGCCGGTGCCGAGCGTGTTCTTCAGTTCGAAATCCGAGAGTTTCCAGCTGGAGGTGTCCGGCTTTGTGACGTTGCACTCGACCTTGGGTTTTAAAGAGGAGGACCACGTGCCAGGAGACATCGCATGCGCCGACCTGGACGAAGCGGCGATGATGGGAAATGCGCCGTGCACATTCGTCCTCGTGGGCCCAAGGGGTACTTGGGCTGTGCCAGCCACCTCAGGTTTCGGCCCCACACTCACTAGCATGGCGCAAGTGAGATGCAATCAGTTGTGCGCGAGCTAATGCGACCTCACGCCGTCTGTGTCAAACAGATGGGAGACGGTAGGGGTGGAGAGAGAGCCCTGAAACGGTCTTTGAAAAGAAAAAAAAAAACGTTGGTTTCTGCAAGCCGTCCTCTTGCGATTCGTCAGCGAAGGTGTGTCGTAAGTTTGCTTTGCAGGTGCGCCACGACAGCGTCGAGCAAAGGTACACGTTCGAATGCCAATGACGTGTTCGAGAGAAAGTCTTGCCTCGACGGCGGAATGCAATGCGAAGCAGGCACCTCAGAAGTGGTAGGGATGCCCTGCCTTCGGGGGCTTCCCCAAAAGGAACCTTGAAGTCTCGCGACGATGTCTGACCCCTCCCCAGAGGAGATATACGTTGAAAACGCGCACGCAGAGACGCGCACACACCGAAGCTTACGGGCACAAAGGGGAGCAGCAAAATTGAGGAAGGAAACAGAAGCGATGCTGGCGTACGACTGGGGGTGGGGACCGTGTTGGTGGGGATTTCCGGCTCGCGTTTTCCCGTGCGTTTTGTTTGTTCTTTGTTGGGAGAAGGGGGGCTACTTGGAGCGTCACGATTGTGTTACACTCAGCAGACAGCTGGCGAGATGGGGTGGGAAAGGACGCGCAGACGAAGGTAAAACAGAAGCGCAAACGCACACAGAGATATGAGAGCATAAACGTCACATAGTAAGCGAAATCGATAAGAAAAGAGTCAGGTGTGCGTGCGCGCGCGTCATCGAATCCGCGCGACCGGTCTGGGTAAGTTTGGCGGGTTCGTGCAGGTACAGGTGTTGAGAGCGCAAGTTCCACGCACACACGCACGCCCGCACGAACGATGGAGCAGAAGAGCACCAGCAGGAGTGAAGACGGCAGATAACGGCAAAAGCTGAGAGGGTGAGGGAGGGCGGGTAAGGGAGAGAGGCGATCTTGCAGACAAGAGCCCACAGCAACGGCGTGAGGCACGGAGAGAGGGCATGCACACGCAGCCGAGACGGAGCCACTACACGGGCACGGGCGTCATCTTTTCCGTGGGCCAGCGTTCTGGCACGCTCGAGACTCAAAGTCATACTTCGCTAAATGGCACAGGCGGCCCTTGCGTCGAGAGGAGGAGGCCGTGAAGACACGCACACACAGCACACCCGTGCAGAGCGCACGTCTTTTTTTTCTTCCGCGAAACTTGTGGCCGGTGCGCGGCGACGCTCGTCCTTTATTCCTTTCGTTTGCTTTGTGTGTATCACGGTTTCAACATCTATCGTTGCTTCGCACTCCTCTGGGTTTTGTTAGCACACGGAGTTGAGATAGACCATAATGCGATGCCAGCACGAGAGAGGATAAACGTTTGAGCAACAGAACAGTGTGCCATACAACCAAAGCACATACGCGACAGCAACTCGCTGATTCCTCCTCATCCCCTCGGTTCGTCCTTCCAGC
>NC_018262.1:1531340-1568840 GCF_000227135.1 Leishmania donovani | reverse complement strand
TCGCAAGCCCAGGCACGCTCCACGGCAGGCCGGCGCGCCAGTGCCGGAACGCCTCGTTCATGTGCTGGTCCATCGTCACAATGACCGAAGCCTTCACGTTGTCCGGCAGCATCTCTCGCAGCTCACGGCGGAACGCCTCCTTGATGTTCACGTCCTTGTCCGGCTCGACCCGCTGACGCGTGATTTTCTTGCCCGACATCTTGCCTTTCTGCAAACGACCGTGCAGCACGCGGTCGGTCAGATTGCTCAGATAGCGCTGAAGAAGCGGTGTCATGCCGCGCATAAAGAATACCCACACACGCCACGCCGGGCCCCAAAAACCGTTTCCAGGCCCACTTGGCACGCCGCCAACGTTGAACTTGCTGTACAGCATGTGCTTAAGGTCACGACTCCTCTTGATCTGCCGCATAGCCCGCAACTTGTAGCGGTACACCCCCGTCAGGACGCCGACGTGAGAGAAGAGGTACTGGGTAGCATCCGCCAACTGCAGCGCGTCAGTCGACCCTAACCGATACATCACATGCATGTCGATGAGCCGCTTCATGAAGCCTAGCAGCTCACGGATCATGTGAAACGCGGGGCCGAGCCGGCTCTTCTTGATCTCCTTCGTCGTCAGCGTGCGGGTCGGCTTCGCCTCGAAGTTGTAGTCGATATGCACATACGGCAGGCACTTCATGTTAATGAGCTGAACAAGCATGTTGTGGCCCTGCCGCATCACCTGAAGCCCCGCTTCTAGCCACTCCATGCGCGTCTTGGAAAAGTACCGCATCCCTGCCATTTTCTCCAGCCGGCGCTTCTCCTGCATCGCGCTCATGTCCATCGTCCCCGCCCCTTCAGCTGCTGTGGCGGCGGTCGCGGCACTGCTCCGTTGGCGCACGGTGTGCTGCAGGGAGCGCTTCACGTGGTGCTTGAGTAGCTGGGTGTAGCTGCGCAGAATCTTGTCTCGGTCGTCCGTCGTGAGCAGGTCCGGTGGGTCCTGGTACCACTTGTCGCACAGCGGCACATCGATGCGCCGCTTCATGCCTCCCTCAAAAGAGTTGTAGGGCGCCGGAGCAAAAAGCAGCGACAGGCCCGTCTTCGTGTTGGGCTGCTCCAGCGGGAGCGATGACAGAAACGGCTCAAAGTCGTCCGGCAGCTCTAACGGCACGTCCGCGGCGGTCTCAACGTGCTGGCCGCCCGCGCGATGCCAGGTAGAGGAGCACAACGCGGCCTGCGCGCGCGGCACGTCTGTGTAATTCTTCTCCACTGCTTTGATTGCGTTCAGCGATGGGTGGAAAGTAAAGCACGGTAGCTCGGGGTCGTCGTTCTCGACGCGCACGGTGGCTGGGTAGTGATACGGGGCCAGTTCGACCCCGTCCACCACTGAGCCATACAGAAAAGGGAAGGCAATCTGTCGCTCCGTCAGCATCGTGAAGCGCGGCTTGCGCGGATTGTCGCGGTGGATGATGCGACGCAGGTCGTTGAACTCCGTCCAGTCGTCGTCCTCGTCCTGCTTCACGCGAATGGCAGGTGGGGCCTCGAACTTCGGGCCGCGTGGAATGGACAGGTGCATCGCTTTGGCAGCGTAGAAGGACTTGAGGTCCCACAGGTAAAAGTAGTTGCGGTCGTCAAGCGTCGGCAGAATGGGTGACGCGTTGCGGTATAGCGCCTCCATCACATCAAGGTTGAAGTAGTACCCATTGGGCCGCCGAGGGCCGCGAATCTGGTTGGGAGCCACCAGGCGCGGAAAAGGGTCATAGAACCAGCCCACGATGCTGGCGTTGTCCTCCTCATCGAGATCGTCGAGCACCGGTGGAGGCGGCACGCGGTCCATGAGGTAGTCGGCAAAGTCCAGCGGCGGCTCGTTTTCGTCTCCCTTGTGCACCGCGCGCCTGAAGCCGCCACCTTCTTGAAGCAGCTCTACCTTGTTGGCGCGCATCTTCGTCCACATCGAACCCCACTGTGACACGTACAGCGGCTCCGCCACTGTGGGGGTGTCGTCCACGATGGTGAGCACGCCTCCGACGTGGTACACTACGGTCACGTAACGCGCCTCCTCCCAGGGCATTGGCATGTTTTCTAGGAGCTTGAGCAGAGCCAGTGGAATGTAGGGCAGCATACCCACGCACAGCTTGCGCTCCGATTTGAAGCGCTTTCCGCCGAGGTCACCATTGTCCTTCACCACCTTGCGGATGAACTCTGGCGGCATCAGGTCTTTCTCCCCCACTGCCTCCCGGTACGCCGCGCGGAAGCCGTATCGCTCCGTGTTCATGCGCTGCCATGTAAGGATCTGCTGCTTCCTCGACTCCTTCTGCTCCTCCTCCTCCATCTCCGCAAGTAGCGCAGGGTCGACAGTGGCCAGGTCGTCATCGTCCTCAAACCCAGGAGGGACCGACACGCTCATCCTTTCCGACGCCGTTCTGCGCTCCTCCTCTTGACAGGACAAGAGTGTCAAGTAAGCGTTGGACAGAGGTAGTGAGGGAGAGCAACTCACAGCAGCAAAACCCACAGTGAGAGAATGTGCCGCGTGCTGTCGGGTGGAGCTTGTCACACTAGACTTCTGCGCAACTCCACGAAGTACACGCTTTCCGTTCCCAGAGAGAACCAAGGCCACCTTTTCTTTGTGTGCCACACTTTTTTTCCGTCTGCCCTCCCCCCTTCGTCGAAACTAGTGCTTCGTAGAGACCACCACCAGTGACACTTCCCCACACACCTTTTCCTGTACCATGGAGCGGCCCGCCGTTCCTGCTTGATAACGCCCTTTTTCCCTTTTACTGTTATTCTGTGTGAGTGGAGACCAGTGCACGGCAAACAGTTAGGTTAGCAGCTAAGAGCCGTCAAGTCGTGAGCAATGACGCAAGGAGTGGGTGGCGCGAGGTCGCACGCGAGAGCAGGGAGAGCAGAGAGAAGGAGTGACGGAAAGAAGACAAGGAGTGTGGTTCGACGTGGAAGGGGAAAGGCACACAGAGAGAGAAAGAGCTGTGGGAGCGAGCTAGCGAGCGAGATCGCGTTGGCGCGAGCCAGAAGCCGTCATAGCCATGGTGCCTCAGTCGGGGCGGCGCACAAGTTTGCAAGAAGAAAGGCAGTCCCCCTTGCTATGTCGTTCTCTTTTCCCTTTTTTCTCTTCTGATTCGACGGCCTCCTCTTGATATGAGCAAGCCACTCGATTCGTCTTCTTCTCAGGAATACCCTTCCGCAACAAGGTCAAGGAAGAGAGAGTCGACACATCTTATGAACGCAAAATGATCGCCTTTTGTTTCGACCCCCCCTGTTATCGATGTTATGCTGCAGTGCCGGTGGTGAGAGAGCTCGAGCGATCCTGACGCCTTGGCGTCCGTTTTTTTTTCCGCAATGCCATACCAGCAATAGCTTCGATCACGTGCTCTGTGAATGTGTAACAGTGAGGCGGCTGCTCTTTCCGTTTCTACTTTTGCTGTATCCTTCCCCGCCGAGTGACGCATCGCTGCACACAAGCATGCGCAAGCATCGAAACGTAAAGCGTCTGTGCTCTCCCCAGTGGGCGATCGAGGGAAAGCGCAAAAGCAAAAGTCTGTACCGCTGTGACTACCGCTGTCTTCCTCGGTGACGTCCCTTCCCCACCTCACTGCTACTGGCAGCATCGTCACCACCAAAACGAGCAAAAAAAAAAACGGTACACCACCGAAGCCGCTTCCACAACGACAAAATTAAGAAACAGCAGCGTGAGCAGCGGAAAACGAAACGCGCAGGCAGGCATATGATGTACATGGAGAGAGAAGATCGTCGCATGCCGCCCTTCGTTTCCTCCTCCAACTACCTTCCCCTTCCCTGTCGCCATGTCACCCAGTCGGAGCCCGCACCCAGCCACGCGGAAAAGAGGTGTAACCGAGCAGCAACGAGCAATGAGAGAGGAAGCAGAGCAAAATGTTGTCGTGGATGCGCACAGACAAAAATCGCATGAATCAGACTTAAATTTCTGGGATTGCCTTGAACACGTAGGAGCTCGGCTTGCTCTTCTCGATCTGCACAGCAGCGTTGATGACATCGGGCCACCGCACCTCACGTTGGGTGCGGCGCTGCATGAATCGTAACGGCTGAAATCCAGCAAAGTTGCCGCTGCGGCTATAGTGGCTCTCGTAAAACCACTTTACGGGGCGGGACTGAATGCGGCGCTGCTTGCGATAGTCAGCGTCGGGTGTGTCCGGTACGTGTTCCTGGTACTGCTCCATGGAGGGCGTGTTCTCGACACCCCACTCCATGTGAGGGGCCCAAAATCGGAAGTCCGCCCACTCCTCCTTCCAGTACCACGCCCGCATCTCCGACATTTTTGCCGACCGCAGCGAGCCGTCAGGTTGGCGGATGACAAAGCGACGCCGTTTCTCGTTTGTCGGATCCAGCTCCAGCTTCTTCAGCGGCTCGTGACCGACATTCACGCCGATCTCCGCAAACATCCAGTTGTGCTCGGATTTGTTCGCGTGGTCGCGGTGCGGTCCCGCCCACACGGGCATCTGGCTGTACTGCTGCACTGGCTCGCCGGTCTTACCAATCATCTCAGGGAACATGCGCCGATACACGTCGTAGTTGTCGCCCCAGTAATCCTCGTAGTCTTGCTCCGTCTGCAGAAAACGATACGGGTCGTCCATCTCCCACACATTTGCGTAGCTCGCCTCACGGCGGTTGACGAGGTCGCGAAAGAGAAACTTGTCACTGTAAAACGTGATCTTCTGTTCTGCAAAACGCAGCTTGCCGTAGAAGAGACCCTGTTTGCGGGCCCGCACATCGCGAATCCACTCAAGCGCAAAGAGGCGCTTCGGCAAGGTCCAGTCTGGCTCTACGCAAGCGTCGTAGCATGCCTTGAAGTGGTGCCAGACGAGAATCTTCCGGACAAGCGTGAAGTCGAGACCATACATCTTCGCCAGCCGTTCCGGTGGCCAACGCTCCGGTGCCTTGCTCCACAGCGCAAACAGTTCCGGTCCTAGCTCATCTCGCACTTTGTAGTCCTCATTGATCTCGTATCGAAGCCTTTTCGACATGTCGAAGAACTCGGGCGTGCCCAGGGACGTCTGGAACCCGATGCGTCGCTCCAACTGCTCCTTGTTCTGCACGGAATTCTGGGTGAGCGCCTCGAGCCACATCAGGTCTACGTGAGTCATCACGGCAAGAAGAGGGCGAATTTTGCGATCAAAGTGCTCTCTCAGCCGCTGCAGCCCCTCCTCATCCAGAGACTTGAACCACTCGTTCAAGAACTGGATGTAGTCGCTGAACGTGCACGGGTAGCCAGCGTCACGGTCGCCAAATTCAAGGGTGCGCCAGCGCTCCTTTACAATTTGCTTCAGCAGCACCTCATCGTCCATGAGTCCCTCCTTCGACTTGTCCCATGTGGCGGGGCGCTTGCGCCCGCGGTAGATGGCAATCTTCTCAGCATTTGTTCGCCCAGGCAGCTTCATTAGCTCTACCGAAAGCACGTTTTGAAGGTACCACGCACCGAAAGGGTTCGCCCACCAGGGAATATCATACCGACGGTCTTTGAGGGACTGAGGCATGTCCATGAACGGCTGCAGTGCCTCGTCCATGTCTTGCGACCTGGATCGGTTAAGCCAGAGGTCCCACTGAGGCGCGTCGAACGACTTCATCTGGCTCAAGTCCTTCGTCCACACCTTCGGGTCACGCCACTCCACCGGTTTCGGAGGCTCCGTCAGGACATGGTGCTTCCACGACTTGCGCTCCCGGGGGCCGCGCTTGGTGAAGGGGTAGCGCCGCGCTAATACGCTACGCCGAAGCATTAGGGCTAGCTTAAAAGAACTCAAGGGAGAACCACCACGTTGGAGATAGAGGATGTGATGAGGCTGATGAAGCAGTAAACACTGATAGCGTTCGATCAAGGCACCGGACTTTTTCTGCCCTCAATTGGCAAGCGCTACGCTGCCCCCCCCCTCCCTCTCTTCCGGCCCCCTCTGAAGTAGCCGCGGAGAGAGGTGGTGGAGTGGAATGCTTAAGTGCCTGGTCGCTGTGCGTGAAGGTGAGTGCTCGCGTGTTTGCGTCCTGCTACGCACTATATGTCAACGGCTACCTGACGGTCTCCCCCTTTTCTTTCCTTGTATGTGCACTGTCCTCCACGTTTCGTGCCCATCACCTCGTAGAGGGCCCGCAAAGTGAGAAGCAGGAGCGGAGAGGGAGAGGAGCAAAGCAGGGAAGAGGCGTGGTGCACAGAAAAAGAAAGTGAACGGTGGGGAGCTACTGCTGCAGTACACGCGTACCAATAAATCCATGTATGTGGCATCAAAGGAGTCGAGTGCATCAACCGCACATAGATGATGAAGGCTGCGGAGGCGGCGATGAAGTCAAGCAGAGAGAGAAACAGAGGGGAAGAAAATCGGAGAGTATTTAACGAATATGAGCTGCCTGCAGCATCACACCTTGTGCGAAATTGCCAGAACCGCCCCAGGAACGGCTGCCCGAGAAAGGGGGAAGGGGGGACAGGTCAGCATGCACTGAATCGTCAGGAGGACGCAGAAAGGAAGCACGATACTTCTCCGTTTGCCTTTAACGTACACGAACATACGCATCGACCTCACTAAGAGCAGAAAAGAGGTCATCATTCCCCCACCCCGCACTTCCTAGTCCTTTTTTCGAAACTGCGGGACGCGCATTTAGCCGCATACTTCAGCGACTCTTGTGCGGTACTTTGATATCTAAGAGACCAAGTCTTTGGGGAGAAGGGGGTCATGTCGCAGAAAAGGAAAAGGGGGCAAAGAAAAATCGTCGCTGCCTCCCTTCTCGTGTTTCGCGCATGTTTGTGTGTATGTGTACGTTGTTTTCTTTGTTGTTACTATTATTCTGCGCATTGCAGCAGCCACAGTGTCAACCCGACATTAACATCGCAGAGGCTAAGGAGGAGGAATAGCACGCCTATAATCAGCACAGGATAGAGTAGACGTTGCTGGCATGACAATGACGGGATCTCCAGGTAGCCCAGGAAGACACTGTACAGATACGTGGTGGCTCCAATTGCAACAAGCGCGTTGCTCACCCATGGCGCGCTCATGACCGGTGCCAGAAAGTACGCGATCACCTCTGTCCACATGAAGAATGTGAAGTAGCCGTTGCAGTGCACGTCAAAAGCGTAGCGCCAGTCCAGGTCGGGGTGCAGGTAGTCCACGGCAGAATCGACGCCGAGAGCTGAAGCAGCCTCAGCCAAAGCGCCGCTCTGCGTGGATTTCGAAGATGGAGAGAGGTAGATCACCGCGACCGCACGCCATACACAAGCCATGCCTAATCCGCTCAGCACATACCATGTGATGGCGGCAAACACGGTGCCCAAAAGCGACCTTCTCATACCAAGCAGCAGCCACTGCGCGACCGACACGAAGACGACAAACAAGAGCTGCAGCATGAGAAAAGCAGGGTCATCACGGTAGTAGTGCCCCTTCGTCATCTTTCGGGCCCGGCTCATTTTACTCACCAGTGAGGGGTTGAGGCACAAGGAGTACATCTGAGACAGAGCCGAGTCTATCTCCATCTGATCCGCCTGCATGGCGCGTCGCGCAAACGGGGGCAGGCGCGATGTCCATCGCGACATCACAAACGTGCACTGCGAAAGCATTGAAAGGCCTCTAAATAAACGAAAAAAAAACGCCAGCAGGGCGCAAAGAGAAAAAAGCTATGCCCTTCCGCTCTTCCCTAATGCAACAGAGTAACTCACGCGAGAAGCAGATATGAAAAGCAAATGCAAAAAAAGAAAAAGGGGGAAAAGAGACTCACACTCAAGCTGCGTACAAGCACCACTGTAGATCACGTTGAGCAAGGCGCCGCTGTGAATAGGAAAGACAGCAAGTTCGCTACGCTCTATCGCAGCGTCTCATGATGAAAAAAAAAGCCGGCCAGGGAAAGAGCCGCAGAAGCATGGAAATCTAAGAGCTTTCCTTAGCCCTCCAAAGCGAAAGAAAAAAGCAACACCAGAAAGAGGGGCGAAGATAGGGAGACAAGACGGAGAGGAGATCAGGAGGCGTTTTCGTTTGTCACGCAGAGAGTATGATGCGCCCTCGAGAACCCCTACACCGCTGAATATGAGCACAGAAGAAGTCTCAAAGCATACGCACCATGAGGGAGACCGCGTTGGCAGCCAAACCGTCAGAAACAAATGAGTCGTGCACAGCGTCAGGCTGAGTAGAGGGCGTCGTCGCCAAGCAACGCGCCAAAGGCGTGAAAACAGCAACTGCATGCAATACAGGAGGCGGAGGCGTCCGGTAAGGTGTGCACATGTGACAAAGTGAAGAACCACTTGCGTGCGAACGCGATAGGCAAAACTATTTCTGTTTGTTTTGTTCTTCGAAGGTGGCAGGTATGCTTGCCTGTGCAGAGAACAGGGACAGAACAAAAAAAGAAAAACAGGTGACACGGAGAGAACATAATGTACATGCGCGATCATCTGTCTATCGCAGAGAGCGGCAACAGTGTCACCCTTTTTTCCCCAATTCGCGACAGGCCTCCATCTTCTCATCACACTGTGACGCTTTTCACCGTGTCGCACAGCAAAGCATTCTCGCGCTCCTGTTCTGCACCTCGGCAGTCGTTATTTTACATCCAGTTCCCGCGCAAGCAAAGACACAGCACGACGCAGCAGCCGCTACTCAATCCACACAGTGTCGGAGCCAATTGTGGAATTGAAGGTCTTCTTGAGAAAGGTGCTGGCGCGATAGTACTTGCCAGGATCCGGCGCTCCTGAAAGCGGCGCCACCTCGGTGAACCGCACATCGCGGCCCCAGTTGGAGTTGCCGTAGCGGCGGCTAGCAGGAGCTGTGTCACCCAACTCACAGTAGCTGCCTGGGCCAGGAACTGCATTGGTGCAGTGAAGAGGCGGACGTTCCGAGGCGCCAAATGTGGTGTTCACCGTAGACGACGGCTTCGGCCAGTCGTATCGCACATCATACGACCGGTCCTGCAGTGGAGGTGGCGCGCTCGATGGCTGGATCTTTCCTGGCATGAAAGAACGCAACTTTCGCTTGCTCGGGGACCGGCCGCTGTAGGGGTCTCCCGAAAAGGTGAGCGGCTCCGATTGAGGGTGATGCGACCACACCGGGCTGAATCGGGGTACTGTTGATCCAAACGGCATGGGCTCGCCAAAATACTGGTGCCGGCGTGGGCGTCGTGCGTCGTAGGTTCCCGGACCCGGCGTCGGCGCCGCCATCAAACCTGGAAAACGTTGGTAGGCTGAAACGAAAGCGGCAGAGCTGCTTCCGGCGCTCCGGCCAAAACGACGCGGAGCAATCTCCCCTGTGTACGCACCGGGTCCGGGCGCATCGCCCTCCTTTCCGTGGAAGAACCGAGAAGAGGATGAGCCAAAGGCTGAGAAATACTCGCGCGGAATCGTTCCGCCTCGCTCTGAGTCCATCCCTATCTCGTAAGCGCCGGGCCCAGGAGAATCGCCGAGGCCGTTGATACCACACAGAGATCTCTTGGTTTTCGTTACAAACACTGAAGAGGGCTTCATTGCGGCAAGCGATCGTGGCTCTAACAGTGGATCGTAGCTTCCCGGGCCTGGGCCCGCTGGTGGTCTCATTGGCTTCCGGCCACTGTACTTGGCAAATTCGGCCGCTTTCGGAAACCTGCGGTCTGCAGCGGCGTAGTTGGGGTTGTAGCTGCCGGGGCCGATGCTCCCAGCAAGCCCGCTGTCGAGTGCGCTCTCATATGGTCCAGAAAACGTGTATGATCTTGGATTCTTGCGGGTGATCCCATAATTCGTGACATCGTAGGAGCCAGGGCCAGGGGTGTCGTTGCAGTTTGCTGCGACAAAGCGAGAAGATTCCGACACAAAGGGCTGTGACCCCAACCCGAAAGTCCGGCTGTTCGGTGCCGCGAGAATGTTGTATGCACCAGGCCCAGGAAACTCGCGGTCGGCAGACAGGAGATTCTGTCGAAGACTGGTGCTGTTGAAAGGTGCACGACTAAAGTTGGCAACGGCCCGCTTATCTAGATCGTAAGACCCCGGTCCTACAGACGGCCCTGTTGTCTCCCTCACTTGATTCTCCTTGGCTCGGAGCAAGGGGAGTTCCTCCATGACGGGCAAGGGCACTGAGGCGCTTGGAAACCCGACACAAAGCGATACCGGAGCAGCAAAGATATTGTTTTCCTTAGTGGGGACTCCGCAAGGCAACGGTGAGGAGAGCAAGAAGCACAAGGTAGGGTGACTAGGTAAAGGGAAAAAAGAACGGCTGCCGCAGCTTATCCTTTGGGAAAAAGCGACGTGACAGATGGAAATTTTCACAACAGCTAGCCCTGATTTCTTTGTTCGCCCGGAAGAAACTCCACTGCAAAACAAAGGTTTATCGACGCTGTTTGTCGTGAAGCATGCGTAAAATATGCGATGATGAAAAAGATAAAGAGGCGCAGAGAGGTGAAGATTAGCATTCAGAAAGTCAAAGAAATAGTCATCATTGGAAATTGATGTGCTCATTGTCCTGTGAGGCAGGCATAGCTTACGATAAGCAGCGCTCAACAAGTAATCATTGAATTGCAACAAGGGTTTACAAAAAGGTGAAGACACTCACGAGAAGCGCACAATATCATTTCGATAAGAATTTTCTGACCCACAATATGCTCCGAACCTCTAAAGCTGTAGAGCCGCCCATCAGCATGTGTTTTTTTTTTTTTTCCTTCGCGCACTGACATCAAACTGTCTAGCTTTCCCCGGTGTAGCAAGTAAAGGTGCTGGCCTTTGTCTGCGGACTTCGCATATCATTTTCTGTTTTGTTTTCCAGAGTTTCACTTTTTTCTTTAACTGAAAAAGAAAAAAATGGTGGCTCCAAGTGCCACTCACAACACTAACTGCTGACTGGTGTATTTGGGTAAATTACGGTAACTCACATTTGGAAGACACAAAACTAGACACATCCGCTGGCACCACAAAAAAGTCGGCCACCTTTCTCAAAAGCAGAATACAAGCCTTCGTATGATCTTCTTAGCGCCTTACACAAACATCGGGGTGACAGCAAAACTTCAAGCTAGGAAGCTTATGAAAATGGACAGAAAAAAGAGTCCGACCACCACAGCCCAAGTTCGGTACGACGCAATCCAGCGCATCGACAGAGGACTGAAAGGACGAGAGGCGCAATCTGGACAAAAATAGCCCCCGGTTCCGTGCTGCAGGCAAAACATGTTGCTGTCTTCCGAAACCACTTGGCCACACACGATGCACTGCTGCGCTGCACTGCTTGCTCCACTGCACGTGACAAGCCGCTCTCCGTTCGCCCGACAAGGAAGCCCTCTGCAACAGCTGCCATAGACTTTTTCACAAATACTGCACTCCCAAATTGCTGGCTCGCACGCGTGGTGCGTGCAAGCGTAATTCTTGGAGTAAGTAAGCCACAAGTTGTGCCCATGATCGCACTTAGGGATTACGCTCGAGTAGTATTCTTCCAAACTCTTTGCGATGAGAGCATCCAAGAACCTGGAGAAACCTAGCAGCGCCGGTATTTCGTTGCGCAGGCTCGTTTTCAACGCTGCGTCACGATTTCCAGGCACGCGTCCGTTTCGAATCGGTAGACGCAAGCCTTTTGCAAAAACTTTCTGATTTCCTTTGCCACCTCTAAAAAAATGTAGCTTCTCACTCTCTGTGAGCGGTCGAACAACTGTCATAGTGGGCACCGAAGCAGATTTGAAATTCTTAGGTGTGGCCGTCTCTGAGGCTCGCCACGTATCCAAAAACTGTGTGATTCGCGGAAAGACGCACTCCATCAAACTAAGTGTCTCTTTCAACTCGCTTCGCATCACCTCCGTCGTGTCGTCGTTGATTAATCGTTCCAGGGAAACATATGCTCGAGCAGCAAGGCTGCAAGTCGTGTTGCCGTGTAGATTCGGCAGCTGAATACCACCATCACTGCCTATCCAATCCAAAACAAAATGACGGGCTAGCATCTCAGCAACTGTATGCGATGGCGGCTGCGATGCGTTGATTTCTGCAAGAAGGGTTACCACGGGGTCCTGACTCAACAGTAGAAAACACTTTTTCAGGACCTTTGCCCCAGCATCCGTCATTGAGTAAACAAAAGAGCTTTTCACGATCATGTTCAACACATCAACTGCGAGAAAGCCAAAGGACTCGAAATGTTGCGCTACGTATTGCGGCGGGGCCATCTGCTGCTGCTTCTCAAAAGGGTTCATAAGCACCGCCCACAGCTCAAGGCAATACGTGAAGTGAGAATTTTTACAGTATGGCTCTAGTTCCAAAGACAAAAGGCACTCGCGCAGAACCGTCAGACAATTCCTGTAAAGCGTTTTGCGAATGTTCTCAATATCAGCCTGTGCTTTGGATAAAGAGCTTACTGAGTAATCCGATGGAGTGATTGCTGAGCAGTCCATGAATGGAGAGCTAGTGCTCTCTTCTGACATTGCGTAGACCATGCGAGTGTAGAGCGGCACCACGAAAAGAATCTGCGCGAGAGTCTCTGGATTTTTGCATGAAAACCTATCGTTTTCGCCAACTGGTTGCAGCAGCTCCCTATGTGCCAGCAGCTCCGGCGCCAAAATCAAAACTGAAGCAGTAGCGTCATTAGTGGTCCAATTTATGTCTGCAATGCTTCTTTTGCTGCTAAGGTGACGGGAAAGAGTTGCCGAAACGTATATCTGAATATATGATTGCAGTAGCTGCGCGTAGAAGGGCATGTCGACAGGGATCGTCTTGTAGAATGCAGAATACAATCCATCCTTTGCTCTCCACATCCAGGCAACGATATTTGTTTTTTTTCGCCACGCAAGAAAGTCAGCGCTGTTTCGCTGAACCCTTTTCATGCCGAACAGTAGAAGACGGAACAGAAAATAGCCCATCGGCAGGCATGGCAGTGACGTCATTACTTGCTGCTGGCTGGACTCTTTTCGCGTGACTACCGGCGGGTCCCAAAATGGTACAAGCAAGATGGGATGGCAGCGAGAGCGAGGCAGTGCGTACAGATTCGAATCCGCGGGCTCACCCATTAGTTTGAAAAACTGTGGGTGCAAGGCTACGAGGGGCAAGTCAAGCAAGTAAAATGAGGAAGACCGCGCAGCGGTTGAGTTTTTCCACCCCTTCTTCAGACGGGCACCGAATGTAGCCGATGGGGTCGAAAGCGCCTCCAACGTGGATATGAAAGTAGAGCTCGGATGAATCAGGCTCAGAAGCGTCACCGCTAAGCTCTTGGTCGGCTCAAGATTCGCGTAATCCATCCAGCACATCTCCTCATCCTCTGCGAGGTACTTCTCGCAATAGGAACCAAAAAGCAGATCGCAGAACGTTACGAAGCCATTGCCTCCAAAGAATCTTCCAAAGAAGGCCTTTGTTTCGGTACTGAACGGTTGTAGCGGGTAATTTACCTTGTCAAAGTACTCCACAAAACCCCTGATTTGCTCTTCAGCAGCAACATCTCTAAAATCCATCATCTTTGCATGATTCGAAACGGCACCGTTTCATCGGCGACTGCTTTTTTTTTTTTGCTTTGAGCACTTCACAAAGATCAGTGGGCAAGAGGGAAAAAGGGAAACAGAAGATGAAAGCGAGAAGGTGGAGGATAATTGTTTGAGCTGATCCGGCGGCTTGAGAGCACAAGACAAGTCCCATTATTGCATACCGCACGACGGGCAGGATGAAGAGGGACATATCGCAGCGTCAGGAGGCAGTACCCACTCTCTGGAAAAGTCAGGGAACCTCTACCCTTGCCAATACAAAATCACTTCTAGTGGTGACAGAGGGTGATGCCTGCGACCTAGGGGAAGTGAGGGCGATTTGCCGCCACTGATGTCTGCGGCCGTGTCCTGGATGGCATTGCATTGAAATCACATGCGACAGTGAGCCCGTCCGCACCATCCGTATGATTACGTAGAGTCTTAGCGGAACCGAAGCTTATCTCGCCCGGCCCTCGCACTGTCCACTGGTGTTGGGGAGCCTAAGCCATGCCGAGCGATTTAACATGTGGTATCTGGCGATGATGGGAGAAGCTGCGAGGAGACCTGAAATGCGGGGGCGGGGAGAGTGTGAGGCAGGGGCCGTGCTCGCAGGACTGAGTGCATTGCTGCACCGCGTATCTATCGGCTGCTTCCCACGACGCGATGAAGCCTGTGACGGGCCGGGGATACAATGAAGCTGAGCCACTGTTGTATGACAGAATGAACACACGGCGAAAAAAAATTCTTGTGTCACTGTGTTTCTTTGGCCAGCTTCCTTTTAGAACAGTTTCTGAGTTTCGCGGTGTTTTATCGAAGTAAGTTAGCGCGTCGGAGGCGGCTTACTCACACGGATTCAGTGCAACCAGTAGTTGTAACCTTCTGCGAACAGCGCTGTCCATGATGCTTCATGCGGGATATTCCACTCCTTGGCTCGCAAGCCTGGTATTGCAGTTGGCGCTGCGTGCAGTAATTGTGCCCAATGTTGCGGAACCCGCCACGACAGCTCGGGAGGGGGGGCGGAGGAGAGCGTAGACTACTAGCTGATCACCACCCCCGCGCGCACCGCTGCCGCCAAGAAACGGTGTGTGATATTTTCCCCTTGAATTTATTTGAAGAGAGGGGTCGAATATATTTAATACTGTAAGCATGAGCAAATGCCGAAGAATGGTACATCAAGCACCAGATTTTCGTATCTCCATGTCTTTTTTTTTTCGTGCGCCGGAATCTTGTGCAATGCGAAGGAGAATAACGCAACAGAGGTGTCGACTTGTATCTTTTTCCCTTCGAAGCATGGGCACTACTACAGCCTCCATTGTTTTCTACCCGAAAAACGAGTCTGAAAGGATTCGGTTCGTTCAGCCACCATCGCCACGGCCTGGAGCGAATGCAATGCAATTTGATGTGGCCAGCTTCTTCGTTTGTCCGCTGTGTATACCGCAGCTTTTCTGAATGAAAGCAGTCAACGCATTTTTTTTTCCTGACCTCCAGCCGCCTTTATATGTTGGACCCCTGCGCTGACTCAGCGCAGCTTCTTTATCCCTACGTACTCTTTTCTAAGCAGCGCTTCTGTCCTTTGAAAAAGCGAAATGACAAAAAAAGGTTCTCCTGCCGGCGGGTGACTTCGTAGAGGACGACGAGGTCGTGGTTCCTTTTTAAGTCCTCGAGCAGCTGGGAGTAATTGTACATGTCATGTGTCCTGGAACAAGAAGGGTGACGGTATCGCGACCGCCTTTCACGACTTCACGGGCTGCCAGACATATATGGAGGTGCGTGGCCATAACTTCATCATTAGGAACCCATTTGACGAAGTGAATGTAGTAGAGTACCAAGGCCTGTACATTACCGGTGAACGCACGCCAAAGTACATTCGTCTAAGCCAGAAAGTTTTTCAGTTCACTCGCCACTTCTTCAACCATAATCTTCCCGTTGCGGCCACTTGTCACGGAATCTAGGTTTTCGTCGCCGGAGGCGTGACAGAGTCGCGCACCTTAACGTGCTACCCTGCAGTATCGCCGGGAATGATAATCGCTGGAGGCAAGTACAAAGAGGTTCTTCCCACCGAGATGGTCAAAGATGGAAGCCTGATCACGTCTCCGGCGTGGTCGGGTGACTAGGCGCTTCTTCGCGGTTTTTTTGTGAAATGCTGGTGATCAAGATTAGCATGTGAAACACATACGTGTGAGGGCGGGATAATGCCGCTTTGTATGAATGCTTTTTCGAAAAGCATGGAACAAGTGGAGGAGTCCTTATAAGCCTTCATTTTCTCTTTTCCTTGCCGTCTAACGACAGCCTTTGCTATTATTCTCTCCAGTCGCTTTCTACTTTGCAAGAATGCTGCACTTTCAGCATCAACGTGGGTAGAGCTGACGCCAAGAAAACAGGCACCTGAGAGTTTTCTGATGCTTTCGTCCAAAAATAGGTCATTACGAAGTCTTTGAGAAAAAAAGTCGCTACGTAGATAGTTCCGCTACAGGTACAATTGCGTTAAGACAACGTTTAACTCTAGCCTCGATGGCAAAGACCAGATCTAATGTTCGGTGTGTCACTCCACGTCGATTTTCCTCTGCTTCCTTTTCCAATTTTTTTTTTGCGAATTTGGTGCTCTTTTGCCACAATTGACACAATCGGCTCCTTGGTTTTTTCTCGCTCATTCAAGGTTGACTACTCAGTTGAGACATTACCATCTGGCTTGTGGGGAGCTCCACGAGACTAGGGAAGAGCCATGTCCTTGAGAAGGAGGCTGGCCTTTCAGCCTGATATTCTAGAATGGCTCATGCAGCAGAAGAACCTCGTGCGCGCGATGCAAAAGGAGCGCTACAAGATGGAAAAGGGATTTGTCGCATACACGAAAGATTTAATTGATTTTTTTCGCTCGACAAGAACCTCGAAAAGTGAGAAAGGGACTCAGACCTCTGAGCCAGCAAAGCAGGAGAACGCCTCCCGTGCCTTAGAGCAGTTTTACGAATCAGAGGAGCTGATAAAGCGGATGAAATGGAAGCGTGTCACGTGGGATGAAGAGGCCGATTACACGAGCTTTTCCAAGCGGATCTTGGATAACGACTCCATGTTCAAGCGCACCACAGCATTCTCTTTCTTGTCTATTCACGTCGTGAAAGACCCTTGCAACACCGATCTCGTGAACATCCCGCTCGCAGAGAAAACGATTGCGACTGGCACTCTCACGAATTGGCTGCTACAGGAACGGGAACCAAAAACCGTGGACTTGTACCCTGTTCGCGAAGCATCGGAGCGCCGTAGTGCTTTTCACGTGGACTGGACCTCGGGTGCCGTCAAGATTTTAGATACGGCTTCAGCGCAAGAGATTTTAACATTTTTGTCGACTGTAGCGCCTCGTCTGCAAGCCGTACAACTGATGATGGAGGCCCAGCAAGCTCGGCAGGCGGCCGACATTGAAAAGGTGCGCGTTCGAGTGGGGGCCACGCTGAAATTCAACTCGTATGAGACGAGTTTTTGGGATGACCCCAAACGGAAAACGAGCCCTGACTTCGTCAACCCTGACGAATTGGAGCAATTCCTCTCAGGCATGCTTAAGTCCGCGTTTCTGTACCGCTGGTTTTTAAAGGGGCAGGAAATCAGAGTGATACCACCAGGTCGTCCTTACTATCTGGACATGGAAAAGAAGGAGATTCAGGTTCCCGCCAATTTTGCCGAGTACAACTGGCTGAAGGCCCACTCGCATTTTGAGGGAGTTGAAAAGGTTGCTGATAGTTTTCGTAGGTTTTGGTGGTTTTGGTTTTGTTTCGGTATGATCCTTGTTGGAGATGTTGAGTTGGTTTAGCGGATCAGTCGCTTAACCCCGCCTCTTTCTTTTTTGTCTGTTTCCCTGGTGGCAGTGCGAGCGAACATGATGTTTCTTCTGATTTAATGGTAATAAAAAACTCGTCGTTACAGTCACAGCAAAACACAGAGCAAACAGAATAGTGCCGAGAGACACAGAGCCAAAAGAGAACGTCTTTGCTCAGGTATGTAGATTCGATTGCTCAAGTAGGACGAAAGGCGCGTACGTGATAATTACCGTGTCTCTTGCTCTTCATCCCCGAAGGCGCTGCCCAACTACAACATTTCCCGGATGTTGTTCTTCGTTATGCATCCATATTATATGTTTTGGCATGCTGGCACACAGTTCCCATTCTCTTTCGCGGAAGGTGCTCACAGCTTCTTATCCCTTTTCCTCGCTCTGTGGCGTTGGTACACTACTTGAAATGCAAGTGACCACGGTACGTTTCTCCACTTGCGTTTCTCGTTTGCAAGACTTTTTCCTTTCAGGATTTCTCTCGCAACTTCTTTTTGACAATGTCGCGTTCAACCTTGATGAAAGAGGCGTTTGAGCTGCTGCAGCGTGATGGCAAGATTCCAAAGGCTTCAGTTCCAACAGCACTGAGGGCAGCAGGGCTCAATCCAAGTGAGGAGAAGATCAAGGAAATAATGGTGACAGCGACTGATGTGGACATGGCAGGCTACGAGGCTCTTGTGGAAAAACATGACGACAAGATGGACACGGCAGAGGCAGTGAAAGAGGCGTTTCGTGTCTTCGACAAAGACTTGGACGGGACAGTCTCGGTGGCCGAGTTCCGGCATATCATGACCACTATGGGAGAGAAGTACCACGAGGAAGAGTTTCGCGAGCTAATTCAAGGATTTGAGGATAACGGTGTTATCCACTACGAAAAGTTTGTAGACAAGATGCTTGCCCCGTTTACGGAACACGGGAGTGCAGAGGATGCTCACTAATCAACACTTCATCTTTATCGCAGGATGCACCATACGAATGCGTTTCTCTCTCAGCTTTGTTTCTGTTTATGTTCACTAGTGGTTCCATCAACCCCTTCCAAAAAAGCAAAACAAACAAAAAGGATTACATGAGTGCTAGGGGCAGGTTAGGTGTGGATGTCCTTCGAGAACAAGGAAGCCTATATACAGCTGCACAGCGCGCTCATGTGCGAGTATGTCTTTCCACTCAACTCGAAGTCTACGTTCGCGAACCGGCAAAACCCTTAGACTGCCTGGCGCAGCCATGAGCTTCTTCTCTAGCGATTTACTTACCTTTATTTTGTTCGATTCCCTGGCCTTCGTTTTTTCTTTCTATTTTGGTTCTGCAGCTCTTTTGCTCAAGTCCCAATGTGTCTGCACAGTGGTCTCAGTTCGTCTTTAGTGCTCTTCATTTCTTCTTTGTTTGTATGCCTTCGCTGATACCACGTGTTTACTGAAGCTTGCGCTTTTTGGTGGAGAATGGTCAAGATCAAGACAATCAGCCGCTCCGAGTTGGAGTGGACAAAAGATCGCGCGACGGAGGTGCCCAAGGTGAATCGAAATTATGATCCGAAGTTTAATCCCATGGCAAAACAGGTAGAGTTCACACGGGCGGTGGTTGCTGCCAAAATGGACCGTATGTTTGCAAAGCCTTTTGTGGCTGCGCTCTCGGGCCACCAGGATACCATTCAGTCGATCGCTACTGATATTGCAAGCTTGTCCACCGTAGCCACGGGCTCTGTTGACGGCGGGCTAATAGTATGGGATGCGATGACGCGGAAGCAGCGTGCGGTCATCAACGCACATCGACACTCTGTCGACGGCGTGGCCATCTCGCCAGATGGCGTCGCTTGCTTTAGCGCTTCGCGTGACAAAACAGTGAAGATGTGGGATTTGGACTTCGACCCTGGTGAAGAGAGTATTGAGCCGGTGGCAGAGTTTCTCGGTGAGTTTCCCTTCTCCTCCATCGATCACCATTTCCACAAGTCGTGGTTCGCCACGTCGTCGGACGTGGTGAACATCTGGGATGTCAATCGCACGCAGCCCCTCCAGCGGTTTTCTTGGGGGGACGACACGGTGTCTTCCTGCCAGTTTAACAAGATTGAGACCAATTTAGTCGCATGCTGCATGGCAGATCGCGGTGTCTTCCTGTACGACGTTCGCAGTCAGTCCGCCCACAGCAAGATTGTGATGGAGATGTGTTCAACATCACTTTCGTGGAACCCGATGGACCCGAACGTGTTCGTGACGGGAAGCGACGACCGCAACTGCTACTTATTCGACATACGCGTGCCTGGACGTCCGCGCAATGCGTTCCAGGGTCACATCCGTCCTGTCACATGTGTCGACTTTAGTCCGACTGGCACCATGTTTGCCGCCGGATCGCAAGACGCCTCGTTGCGCATTTGGGACCTGCACCAGACATCCAAGTCTGACTCGATTGAGATGTTCCACACGAAGCGGATGGCCGGCGTGTACGCGGTGAAGTGGTCTCCCGATAACAGCTACATTTACAGCGGGAGCGAAGATGCGGTGCTGCGTGTGTGGAAGTCCGACGCCAGCAAGCCGATTCGTCCACTACGCGGCCCAGAGAAGCACAAGTTCAACTATATGCGCTCTTTGAAGAGTAAGTACTCCAACTTCGTCGAGGTGAAGCGAATTAGCAACCAGCGCAATGCACCCAAGGCAATTCTGCGCACTTCACGCCGTATCAAGAAGGCCGAGAAGCGCGAGGCAGTGAAAGAGATGTCGCGCATTCACGGCGACAACGTGAAGCCGCTGGCGAAGCGCAAGACCTACGGCTACGTGGAGTAGCCAATCCGTGGAGCCCGACACTGGCACACATTACGCTCCCCTACGTGATCGAATTTTGGCTTGCTTTCACAGTTCGCGGCCTGTCACGTTGCTCGCTGTCTGGGGGCTCAACAGCTTACTCATGTGATCATGTGTATGCATAGGTGACGGGGTTTATTCGCTAAACAAAAAAAGAATGATTCTTTGGCGTGACCTCCTAATGCAGCATCGCCTTCACGGTTTGCGCAAATATCTCTTTACTCCTAACCTTGCCTTTTTTTCGCTTAAGTGTCTGAAGTGTCCTTCCACTTTCTTTGTCTTGTCACTTAGTGGCCCACGTCTTCCTGTTCAACACACCAGAATCTTTTTACTTTCTGGCCCGTTTTCCTCGCTTGCTGATGCGCCCTGCAACCCTCTGCAGTTGAACTGTTCAGTGCCCAGGAAGTGGAAATTGTGCGTGTGTGTGTGCGGCGACAACGCTGGAAACAGTTGAGCATGGGAAAAGATGTCGGCGGTGCCGGCGTTTTGCTTAGGCTGATCCACAGGAGACGTGTTTCTCCTCCCACTCGCCGGTTCATTTTGCGCCATCCTCGTGCACTGTGTCTTGTGCTCTCCGACGCAGCTTCTCTCTTTACCAACCATGTTCTCGTTTCCTATTCCTTCTTGTAACCACCCTCCAGAAAGTCTAAGTTGTTTCCGTCACTTCCAGGTGCGTGAGGACGTGCACACGACATCGCGGAGCAGCGTCAACACCTCGCACTATTTCTTGCACCTTCGGCACAAGACGCCGCACAGCCTTCACAGCCACACACGCACACACACACGCACGAAGAAAAATGGTGGGCGAACAAAGGGACACGTTTGTGGTGGAGTACTTCGATCCACAAGCGAGCCTCTCTCGCACATACCAGTTTTGCTACTTTACAGACGACAAAACGATAGAGATGTACAACCTCAAGACGAAGCGCTTGTTTTTGAAGCGCTGCGCCTATCCGTCACTGAGCCCGAACGAGCTTTACGTGGGGGCGACGATCAACGTCTTTTCCCGTCCCCTTCGCATTATCGACTATGGCGACGACGCAACGCGCAAGCGGCTTACAGCGAACTCCGGTGAGTGCATGATTACCGTTGACATGCAGCACCATAGCGCGGCAGCGGGCTCCGTAATTGAGGCCCTGACAACGCAAGGCCTGCGGATTACGTTCATCCGCTTAGTAGAGCTTTCGAAGAGCCTCGCTGCCCGAGTTGCATCAAAGGCGCAGCGGTGCCTAGTTGTGCTTGCGAGCGGCGCCGGAGCCCGTGAAAAGGTGGCCTCGGTGGCGGCTTCTTTTTCCGCCGCCGTGACACAGATTTCGAGCGAGAGTGCTGTGCAGGAGCTGAAGGAGGCAGTCATGGGACCTGGCGAGTCCACAGCGGCGCTGAAGAACTGCGCCGTGTGCGTCATCAAGCCACATGCGATCACTAGCGGCCATCAGGGTCCCATTCTTCATCGCTTGGTCGAAGAGGGGTTTTACATTAGTGCCCTTGGCTCTTACCAGCTGACAGTGGCGGATGCCGAGGACTTTTTAGAGGTCTACAACGGAGTTCTGCCGGAGTACAAGAAGCTGGTGGAGCAGATGTCGTCCGGCCCGTGCTGGGCCGTTGAGGTTTGCGCCGAGAACGCCGTGCCGGCGCTGCGGGCGGTGTGTGGCCCGCAGGACCCGGAAGTGTGCCACGTTCTTTTCCCTCACACGCTCCGGTCCATGTACGGCGTGGACCGCATCCGGAACGCTGTCCACTGTACCGACCTGGAAGAGGATGGCCCCCTTGAATCAGAGTTCTTCTTTTCTTTGCTGCAGAACAAGCAGTGATCTGCTTATCGCAAGATGACTGGAGAAGGGGGGCGAGCTGTGTGTCGGGACGCCAAAGGCACGAGAGGGGTTTACGCACTGGAATACTCATCATGCCTTGTCTCTGTATCCCACCCTCTTTCTGCTCCTCTCGAGATGCACGTGCTCCGGCGACAGCCAGGACGTGTCCAGCGCACGGCATTCCTGTTTCGTTTCCCCCCCCCCCTCCCTCGGTGCTCTTGGATGTAAATAGCCTGACGCGCGAAGCGCAAGCTGATTGCAGGCTACTGTAGGTGACGGAGGCCTACTCCTTTCGCACTGCCTCTTCAAATGCTTCGCAAGAGCCGGCACATTTTCTCCTGTGTGTGTTGATTCCTTTCCCCCCTTGCCATGTAAGAACAAAGGTGTCTTATCGCCAAGCAATAATGAAACGACCAAAGATGTGACTTCTGCAGCTGTGCTGCATAGGTGTGTAAGGTGTGCGGCCTCGTCTGCTTCCACGGTAGTGAGCAACGGATGCATTCCCCGGAGCCACTGCACGAAAATCACACACACACACACACACACACACACACAGGGGTCGGTGATGGGGGAGAGGGGGGATCACAGGACATATCCCTGACTAGCTTTCCTAGCAGATTTGGTTGTCTTCCCCTCCCTGATTCATTCTTCTTTTCCTTGCCCATGTGCACGCTTGCACTCCTCTCTGTGTACGCGTGAAACTTGCTCTACCTCTACTTGCTCATGCTCTACGGCTTCTTCTCCCTCTCCTCTCCTCCTGTGCCGTGCGCTTATTCTTTCGTGTGGGGTGGTGGTGTTGGTCGTGGCCTGATCACTAAACGAAACAGGAGTTTCTATTTTTTATTCGGGTTTCATCTCTTCGCAATTGCTCAGAACAAAGCGCTTTTATAAAAAAGAAAGTTTACTCAGGCTTGTATCCCCCTCCCTCCCCGACCTCTTTTCTACCACTCCACCTTTGTCTCTTCTTCCTTTTCCTCGAAACGCCCTCCTTGCACCACCGGTTTGTGCTTCTCTCTCTGGAGGCTTCGTTGAGCCGACGCCACAGGCTCGTGAACTGTTGAGCTCACCCTCGTCATCTTGTCGGATTTTTCTTCCTTCTTTACAAGTCTCACTTCTCGCGCCGTCTCCACCACGCCATGATCCAGCCACAGCTTGTGCTTCTCCGCGAAGGTACGGACACCTCGCAGGGTAAGCCGCAGCTCATCAGCAACATCAATGCCTGCATCAGCATCGTGGACACCGTGAAATCTACCCTCGGACCATGCGGCATGGATAAGCTCATCCACAACGGACGCGATGTTCAGATCAGTAACGACGGCGCCACTATCATGAATCTGCTCGAAATTGTGCACCCAGCTGCAAAGAGTCTCGTGGACATTGCGCGTGCGCAAGACAACGAGGTGGGCGATGGTACGACCTCTGTCGTCGTTCTCGCTGGCGAACTGCTGAAGGAGTCGAAGCAGTGCGTGGAGGACGGCATTGCGCCGCAGGTGATTGTCAAAGCCTACCGCAACTCCCTCAGCATTGCGATAAAGGCGCTGGATGAGCTTTGCGTCCCGTTCAAGGCTGAGGGCAACTCGAACGAGGAGAACTTGATTCGCTGTGCCGAGACCGCGCTCAACTCGAAGCTGATCAACACAGAGCGGCGCTTCTTCGCCGAGATGGCGGTGAAGGCTGTGATGGCGCTAAATGAGGACATGAACCTTGACCTCATTGGCATCAAGAAGGTGGCCGGCGGTAGCATGCGCGACAGCCTGCTGGTGGACGGTGTTGCGTTCAAAAAGACTTTCTCCTACGCTGGTTTCGAGCAGCAGCGCAAGAAGTTCGACAACCCGAAGGTGCTGCTGCTGAACGTGGAGCTGGAGCTCAAGGCCGAAAAGGATAATGCAGAGGTGCGCCTCAAGGACCCGAAACAGTACCAGTCTATAGTCGATGCAGAGTGGAAGATCATCTTCGATAAGCTGGACAAGTGTGTGGCTACGGGCGCCAATGTGGTGCTCTCTCGCCTGCCTATCGGCGACTTAGCCACGCAGTACTTTGCAGATCGAGACATCTTCTGTGCCGGCCGCGTGGCAAACGACGACATGACGCGCATGTGCATGGCTACCGGCGGTGTGGTGCAGTCTACGCTTAACAATGTCCCGGCTGGGGTACTCGGCACATGTGGCACGTTTGAGGAGCGTCAGGTCGGTACGGAGCGCTTCAACTTCTTTACCGGGTGCAAGAGCTCGAAGACATCCACCGTGATTCTGCGCGGCGGTGCCCAGCAGTTCATTGAAGAGGCTGACCGCTCCTTGCACGACGCCATCTGTATAGTGAAGCGCGCAATCAAGACCGGCTCTGTCGTCGGTGGCGGTGGTGCCATCGAGATGGAACTGAGCAAGAAACTGCGCGAGTACTCGCGGACGATCAAGGGTAAGGAGCAGATGGTGGTCTCCGGATACGCCCGCGCGCTGGAGATCATTCCGCGCCAGCTCGCTGAGAACGCCGGCCACGATAGCACTGACACAGTGAACAAGCTGCGCCAGAAGCACTATGTGACCTCTGAAAAGGACAGCCAGTGGTATGGCGTCGACATCTTCAACGGTGGTGTGTGCGACACTTTCGCTAACTTTGTGTGGGAGCCTACGCTGGTGAAGCGGAACGCGCTGCAGAGCGCCACAGAGGCGGCTTGCCTGATTCTCTCGATCGATGAGACCGTGACGAACCCAGAATCGGACGCTGCCAAGAAGCAGGCGGTTGGCGGCGGCGGTCGCGGTGGCAACATGGCCATGAGCAAGGCGGGCATGGGCGGCATGTTTGCTGGTGCCCCAGGCGTCACACGCATGAAGGGCGGTCGTGGCAAGTAGGCGCGTATGCACCTGCTTGCTCTCCTCATGCCACCACCGCCGGCCGTGGTGCTTGATGTGTCTCGTGTGCTACGAGGGCGTGCAAGGAGATGGAAGCGACGAAGGTCAGGGAAGCGCGACGCGTAGCTGCACCCCTTCACGGTGTAGCAGCCGCAGAACGGACGCGCTGCATGCTTGACCTCCTTTGTTGTTTTCTTCTGTTGACGAGTACGATTTCTTTGCATGGGGAAGCTCAATGCCTAATAGAACAAGCGATGCCGTTGAGCCTCGTGAGGCAGAACGAAAAGCTCAAGGGCGAGCGGAGAGATGCTTGGCATGGTAACAGAAACACCACAAAAGGTCCGCTTTCTCCTGTTCCCTCGCCGTGTTCGTGGTTTGTTGTCTCGGTCCTTCTCTCTGCCACAGACTTCCGGTGTACCTTCCGCGTACGCTATGATGACATGCAGTCAGAGAGAGAGAGTTCCCCTCCCGCTCCCCAATGCATTGCCGTCGGGCCCTTCCTTTGGCGCCTCTCTCACAAACACAAGGGTACATACGATTCTCTCGTGAATTCTTGGCCGCTTCGTATGCTTGTGCTTGGTGCACCTCATCGCCTCTCCCCGCGTTCTCCGAGATCGGGCTGTCTGCCATGGCGAATAGAACTGGAGAGTCGAGGGGTGGGGACACGTAGGAAGAGAAGGCGCCTCTCAACACGGAAGCCAGCACATAGAGGGAGAAGACGAGACGATGGCGCACAGAAAGGCGTTGATGGAGAGAACACAGCATCATAGGCAGTGGTGTGCGTATGTGTGTGCACGGGTGATACAGAGTGCACGAGGAATAGAACGGGCAGCTTCTCCTTTAGGTTATCTCCCTTGTTGGCGTAGTGTATTGAGCTGTAACTGCCGTTTGCTCGCTCGTTGTTTTTCTCTTCTTTCTTTTTTTTTCTTTTCCGTTCCTTTAGTCTTAAAACGCGCGCACCCCTCGGCAGCCCACACACCCACAGTCAACGGATAGCTCTTGTAAGTAATGCGCCGACGCTGACACCGAGCCACACTCCCCCTCCGTGCCGGGAAGAAGACAGACAAAAAGGACACATGCGCAAACACGACGAAAGCCCGATAGATGACACAGATAACGCGAAGACTTCACCCCGACGTCTCGAGCCTGCAGCGCTTCTGTGTGAGGTTTCTACACACACCTACACGCATACATACGCCCCTCATGCGCTCCACTGCGGTGGGAAAAAAGAGGCACGCCGGCTCAGGAGCTTCCTGCTGCCTGCGCCCACTCACCCTCGCTCTCTCCTACGACCTATCCAAGGGACTTATGCTCACCGGGGCACGGTTTCATGCTCCCTATCGCGCTAGCACCCCTCCTTGGTTGTAAGAGGGACGCGAGGTGAGGAGTAGGAAGGAAAAGACATGTGGATGTACCCAACAAACGGTGTTACACTCAATTGTGCGTGTGTGCGTTGCCACTTGCTGCCACCTTTGTCTTCTCGGCGTTTGCCGTCTGCGCTTTTTCTCGTGCTTCTTCCGTGCACTGCCTGCACAAACCAATGCACGCACGCACACGCGCGTCTCCCGTTGCCGTTGCCATTGCTTCCGTGAACGAGAAACGTCTGAGCACACGCACACATTAAAAAAGGAGCGTCTGGAGCAACTCTTCTTTTTGTGCGGGGAAGGGCTTCCACAGAGATACACACACACGCTGGCAAACGCACGCACGCACACACACACACACAGTGTCGGATCGGCGCAAGAGCGTGTGCGCATGTCTGTTCTTTTTCTTTTTTAGCCTTGCTGCGGAGGTGTTGCGAGTGTGTTGTGGCTCTCGGCGTATCCTTGTTGACGTGGTAGCACCCCTCTTCATTTTACTGGCGCATATCGGAAGGACAAAAGGATCTTGACGCTTGGAACTGAGTCTCCTTGACGTTCCCTCCTGCCCACGTTGCAGCGCGTGCCGAAAGGTACTTGGCTCGATTTTTATCCGTGAATGTTGACTCGCCCCGCAAAACTCGCATGCTTCGTCAGTCGCTTCTTCGACTCCCGTGGTGGAACTTCCAGACGGAGCACCGTCAGCGGTGCGTGATGATGTACGGCGGCGCGCGCACCAAGAACACACACAACGCAAATCACCGCGTCTACGTCCGCAAGTTCAAACGCAATGCCTTTCCGAATCGCACGCGACATCATTGGGCTGTCTCGATGACTGGTGTGCAGGGACAGCGACCGCGTCGCATGCCGTGGCCGTACGACTTGACGTCAATGATTTTCAACCAGCCCCGCCAGGGCTCTGACAAGATCGGCTACGTGGTCGGCACCAGCATGCTCAAGACGGCTGTGGTGGCAGCGAATCACATGGTCTACTACCCGAAGTTCAACCAGCGCGTGTCGCGCACGAGTCGCTTCTTTGCTCACGATGAGGATCTCGCTTGCGTCGAGGGTGACCTGGTACACATCAAGCAGTCTCGAAAGATCTCCAAGTACAAGCACTACTATGTCTTCAGCATCCTAGAGCCGAACATTGAAGGACGAGAGCGGCTGAAGCTCGGGCTCAAGGCAGTGCCGCCGCCGCTGTTCGGTTACCCAGTGTCGCGCCGTGTTGTGAAGCTGAACCTGACTAACACAGAGGGCACCAAGGAGAAGCTGGCAGCGGCGATTCAGGAGCACGTGCAGGATGCCTATAGGTTTGCTGGGCCGACACCAGATCAACCGCGCGCCAAGCTGACGGACTCTGCTTCCTTCGATGAGGCGAACAAGATGATTGCCCCGAACGCGTCTGTGACAGCGGAGCTGCCGCCCGGTGAGGAGCCCACGTTTCTTGGAGGCGGGCAACCAGTGGCCGAGGAGTTCAGCGAAGTGGAGGAGGACAGCCGCCATAAGAAGGGTGACGACTACTGGATGAACCTGCAGCCGTCTGACAAGTACGACTTCAAAAACTTGAAGAAGTCGCCTTAGGCGGCGTCGCGAATATACTGTGCACGGTGCCCCGCCTCCTCCGGTTTGGTGTCCGGGTCTTTGTGAATGCGTTGTTGGTGGTTTCTACATGTGAGGGGGTCGGTAAGCGGGTAAGTGGAGCTGTAGAACAATCTGAGAATAGCCCCGGCCCACCTCTCTCTCGCGCTTGTGTCTTTGTTTCGTGGTGCTCACAGTAACTACATAAGCGTATGGGGATTCCTCCCGACTATATATATATATATGTTTGCGCTGCCGACATTGTGCTACCTGCACGACCTTGTGTCTGTGTACCTCTGCATGTGTGCAGGGTCGTTGGCGGCATCACGTTTCTACCTTCTATCTCAGCAGAGCGAAAAAAAAAACGAGAAAGAATAGACATACAAGAGGGTGCTGGCGGTGCTAGTGGGAGGCGGGGGGAGGCAGCCCTGTTCCTGTTTCTCTTGCTAGTCAGTCAACAAAGCAGCAGCAAGGCACCGGTTTCGAATCAGCTTCTTCACCATGTTTGATAAAAGCTTACCACGGCAGGGTTGTCGACGGGCACAACTGCTTCTCTGCCTGCCCTTGGTGAGTGCGCATTACGCGTGAATCGCACGCCTTGCGCTGGGTTCATCTTTCAACCACGCCGCTACCTACATGCTTGTTTCGGCCTGGACGAAAACAGCTGGGCTCTGAGTCTGCACATCATGCTCACAACTCTCCCCTACTCTCTCCTGCGCCTGACGCATCACGTCGTTTGACACTTCATCTTTCGCGTGATGTGCCTTATGGTTCTCACGCTCTCGGCCTGCTGCTGCACTGCTTACTCAGTATCCATTCTATCTCGAACTCCCAGACACCTCAACCTACCCCATCTCTTTCCCCTCGTCACCTACACTCCACTTCTTTCTCACGCACTCGAGTGTCTACCTCTCTCCCTCCCTCTCTCTCGTTCATATCTCCCTCAGTCTCTCTGTGTCCTTGAGGTGACGCAGCCGCATACAGAGCTCCTCTCTTTGGTCGTGGTGGTTCTGCGGTGGCCCTCCCTCCTTCCCTCTACTCTCACGCTCTTCCAAGCATAGAAAGGAAAAGCAAAAGATACCGACGGCTAGCCGCGCACTTGCCAGCACTGCGAAAAGAAAAACAAAAGGAAGGATCTCGCTTGCACTATGCCCGGGTTCAACTTTGAAAATGTGCAGCGTAACCTCAGCCTGGAGAATGAGGGCTACTCTGCGCCACGAACGCTGAAGACCGGTACGACTATCGTCGGTGTCGTTTACAAGGACGGCGTCGTGCTCGGAGCTGACACTCGTGCCACCGAGGGCAGTATTGTGGCGGACAAGTGCTGCCGCAAGATCCACTACATGGCTCCGAATATCATGTGCTGCGGTGCCGGCACGTCGGCGGACACAGAGGCCGTGACGAATATGGTGTCCTCGCACCTGGCCCTGCACCGGCTCGAGACGGGCAAGCAGTCCCGCGTGCTCGAGGCACTGACGTTGCTGAAGCGCCACTTGTACCGCTACCAGGGTCACGTCAGCGCAGCGCTTGTGCTCGGTGGCGTGGATGTGGAGGGCCCGTTCTTAGCCACCATCGCGCCACACGGCAGCACCGATCGTCTGCCCTTCGTGACGATGGGCAGCGGTAGCATTGCCGCCATGGCTCAGTTGGAGGTTGCCTACAAAGACAACATGACGTGCGAGGAGGCCAAGGAGCTGGTGACGTCGGCTATCCACAAGGGCATCTTTAATGATCCCTACAGCGGCACCCAGGTGGACGTGTGCGTCATCACGAAGGACAAGACGGAACTCATGATCGGTTACGACACGCCGAACAAGCGCATGCACCCGCGGCAGGAAGTCATGCTCCCTCCTGGTACTACGCCGGTGCTCAAGGAGGAGATCCGTCACTTGGTTGATATAGTGGATGTCTGATGCCGCGAACACCCAGGGACGAAAATTGAACCGATTCAGGCCATATATGTGGAGGTGGGAATGGTGTCTGCGGTGGTTGCACGCCGTGATGGGAGAAAACAGCAGGCCGGGAGAGAAGTCGCCTGTAGCGTCAGCGTCGGCGTCGGCATGCGGAGGGCGTTGGTTTTGGATATGTCTGCGTGTATGTAAGGGACGGATGTAGGCCAGCTTGGAGTTTCCGGCACTGCGATGAGGGAAGCTCTCTCCCTCGCCCTCTCACGGCAAGGCCGCAATGCGCTCCTCCGTCCACGGGTCTGCGTGTACACACAGTCGTGTATGCATATGTGTGGGTCTGTGTGTAAGCATTCGAGTGCGGGTATACCGGTGCCCCTCTCTTTGTGTATCGGCCAATATATCCATGTGCTTGTGTGTTGCAGTTTGCTTTTTTATTTGTACCATCGTTTTCTCGCGCCTGCATCCTCCCTCCGATGTGTGGAGGGGGCTTGAAGTGGAGTGGGTGGGCTGCACGGCGCTTCGGCCTTCTGTTCTCGCGTCACTGTTTCATGAGATGGAGTTCCAAGTACAAAAAAGAAAAGCAACGACAGCACCCCCCCCCCTCCCTCCCCCCAAAAAAGACACAATAGCGTTGGGGCGTGCTCATCAGTGCAGAAAGAGTCGGGGGGGGGGGATGGGGAGAGGCAATCAAAGTAAGCGAGCTTGTTGTTTCCTTCTGTGTGCGTTCGCCGTTCTACGCTGGCAGTGTGAAGAGACGGCTCGTTACATTTGCGTTCCATCCGGTAAGGGGATGCTTAGCGTGTGTCCCTCGCCCAGTCATGCGTGTTGCTGCGTTCGATGCTTGTGGCTCGATGCTCTGCACCTTTCTTTTGCTCTCCTCTTCATTGTGTCTGCTCTTTTCCCTTCCATGCATGGAACAGAGGCTACTGTCTGGACGCAGCAAGACGCGGCGCCGACCCATTTGCCCATGGCACGTCCCGTCGCAGGTACGGCATCGCTCCTCTATCCGTCGCTCTTGGCCTCTTCTCTCTTTTGGTGTCGTTGACTGGGCGCCTTTTCTTTTTCTGGTGTTTCACTCTCTGCAGTCGGTGCTGTGCATTCTGGTACGTGCGGCACCTCTCTCTACTCTCGACAGTGTGCTTGCACTTTATTATACACTTGTAGTGGAACTGCTTATCGACACAAATTCGTCTACACAGGCGTACCCCCTTGGGCGCCATCGCACTCGCTCTTCTTTTTCTCTTGATTTTAGTGGTTTCTTCTGCCTTGTGCATGCGCTGGCGATGGGCGGCGTACGCATCGCCCGATGCAACCCCAAGTTGCTCGACTTTGTTACATGGGCTGTTATGAAAGGGTGCCGCCTCTTCCAGCGTGTCCACGTCACTCCGCTGGGCCTTGTTGCCACTGAGCGGATTCCGGAGTTCGACTTTGTCGCCGTCGTCCCCGTCGAGGCAACGCAGAGCCTGCTGAGCATCGCCGATGACCCAAGCTTTGCCTTGAAGGTGTCTGCCGAGCGACACGGTGAGCCTGTGCCGTTCTGGGAGGACCTGACACGTGGCTCCTTCGTGTTTCTGGGGTTTCTCACCAAGGCGCTTCTCACTGGTCATCCGCGCGGCGTGCAGACTTATTTGGATGTGCTGCCGTTTGACCCGGCGATGCCGATTGGTAAAGTGGCAGATGCGGCGCAGACTACGAAAGGCTACAAGGAGTGGGCGGCGCCGCTCGTGGCGCAGTGCAAAGTGGAGGAGAGCGACTTCGACGCTGCTTTCCGCCACGTCTACTGCCTCTTCCGCCGTCACGCGATTCCGTTCTGGTCGACTAGTGATGTCGGCGGCTCGGGGCACCCCTATTTCCGGCAATTCCCGTATGCGCGGCGAGGGCAGGGGGAGCTGATGGGTATGGTGCCGGTCATGGACTTGGCGCTGCACTCGCCACAGCCGAACGCCATGATTGGGTATCCAGATGAGGAAATGTTGCAGTGGCTTTCGCTTCACAAGAAGGCAGCGGTGCAGCAGGAGAAAGGTTACTTTGTAATGCAGGCATTCCGCGACATCGAAGAGGGTGAGGTAATATCGGTTAATAAGAACGCGTACTTCAACTTCGACGACGACGCTTTCGAGGCGTGGTTTGGATACCCAAATGTGTCTCAGGTTTCGGCGGAGGGGAGCGGAGAGCTCGGCAGTGGGAGCAAGTCAAACGGAGGAGAGGGCGCGGCAGTAAACTGCGCCTTCTGATACGCGCATGTGTGTGTGCGTGTGGACATGGTGCTTCCCACTTCGAGCACGCGTTGCTGCTCGCATCTGCTGCTGCTGATACTGCGTGTACGACATGAGCCTTGAATGCGCGGAATGCAAATGCCTTCTTTGCTCCGCGTCTCCCATACTGATGGCGACAAGAGAGCATGTGTGCCGCGAGGGGGGGGGGAGAAAGAGTGGTGTGGAGGAGGAGGAGAAAAAGATGATGACCATCATGCGCTGTTGGGGTTCAACAAGGGACCAACGTGCGCAGAGAGGATTGCTGAAAACAGTGGCTGCACTTCATGCTTGTCAGAGCTGTCTGGGGCGGGGCTGGTCATATTCCGTCTCCTGTGATCCACTTTTTTCCCTTTGTGTTGTGACCACCCCTCCTCGAGCCCCGCCTCCACTTGGGCTCTATTCAACTCCGCGTGTTTCTCCCTCTGTGGTCTCGCCACTTTTCCCCATTCTGTGCTTGCATGACGCGTTGAGTGGGTGGGAGAGGTGCTGCAGTCTGACAGGGCGACAGAGGGGAGGAGGCGGGGAGTAGCAAAGGGGGTGCTGATATGTCTTTACAGATCTTCCGGCACACAAGCTGTAAAAGAAAGACGATTCTAAAGCCGAGAATAGATGAACCACCACTCCTTACTCCACAGCCACGGAGCGAGGCAGGCGAATGTCTCTGGCGGCGCAGCTTGATGCCGAGGGAAAGGGAGGGGCTGTCACGCTTAAAGATGACCGCGTTCGGTGATGGTTTGCCATGCCAAGCCCACCACTTTTGTGTACTGCGGCTAGTCTGCACATCTACCGAGGCGCGCTTGCGGGTAAACGCATGCGTAGGCGGATTGAAGAGAGAGTGGGGTGTGGGTAATCTTGCTTGCTTCCCGCACTGCACTGCTCATATCTCATGTCGTCGCACTCTCGCTCTCTCATGCCCTTTTCTTGTCTGCAGATCTCAACGTTGAGGAAACAGTGGCATTCACTGAGGCAGGTGTGGCGCTCCTTTTCCTTTGCCTGCCGTCCTCTTCTCCGTTTGGTGCCGCGGGCTCATCCTATCACTTCCTCTCTCCTCTCTCTGCTGCACACTTCTGCGCGTGCACACACTTGTACGGGACGTTGCCACTCCACACACGAGTTCTGGGACACCGGCCTGGTTGAGTGAACGACATAGGTGCCCGCGCGGGCATGCGAAATCGCACAGTGCGCGATGCCGCAGTCTCAATCGAGCTGGCGAGCTGCCTCGTCATGTGAGTCTAGCAACGCAGACGCGATGGCAGAAACCACGATGACGGCCGAGCGGCAGATGGCGGGTATCAAGAGTCGCGAGCGACTGCGACGGGATCAAGAGAGGCAGCTACGGCAACTCCCATTTCTGTACCACCGCGTCAAAGATCTTCATGACACGTGCGAGCGGCTGGAGCAGGAGCTCGCGAGCTCGCATCAGCGAGTGGCCGCCTTTCAGCAGGAAGCGTTTGCTCTGCGCAGCCTCATCAAGTTCACCGAGCATCCTGAGCTAGCCGCGGCGGCAAAGGACGATGCAGCCAAGCACGTGCTGCAAGAAGAGGTGAGGGAACTGCGAAACCAGGTTCAAAGGCTGCAGCGCGAGAAGGAACTGTCACTGCGTCAGTCTGAGGAGGCGTGCGAGGCTGCAGAGTTTTACAAGGAGCTCTGCGATCAGCTCTACGAGGAGTCTCTGCGTGCCGCGGAGGCAATCGCGGTCGATGGCGCTACGTCGGGCTTGGAATGCATTGTGACACCACTGCCGAACGGAAACATCGATGGCGCGACGCTCTCCGCCTCTACTGCCCCGTCTACGGCGACCTCGATGGAAGCGCAGATGAGGCAGCTGCACGGGGCCCTGGAATTCGAGCGAGCGCGGTCGTCGGCGCTCGAGGAGACGGTGAGTTTGCTTCACACTGCCATGAAAGCGACCACTGCCGCTGACACTAAGCGCTCTACTCCTGCGCCAGACAGCTCTGCAGGGTGGGCAGAGAGGCGCAGAGGGGACGACACTAGTGCCGTCTACGCCAGCCGTTCTCACGTGTTCGCAGACGACACCCGAAAGAGTAGGACCCGGCTAAAGCGACTTGTGGCCGTTCTGCGCATCGAGAATCGTCTTTTGACGCAGCGGGTGTCAGAGGTGGTCGCGCGCAACATGCGCTGCGTCAAGGACATTTCGGCCCTAAAGCTGGCCAACAAACGCCTTGAGCTGAACCAGCGGCAAGAGAGCTAGCGTCCTAGGCTGCCCGCTTTCGAATCACCAAAGCACACCTGCTCTGTCCACGCCACTCTCCGTGCCGTTCGCCTTCTTGGGCCCTGATAGCTTCCTTTTCCTTTTCGTCCGCTTCTGCTTCTGTGCTCTCGCTGCCGTTTTTTTTTTTTTTACTTCCCCGTCCACTGTGTCTGTGTGTGTGTGTGTGTGTTTTCGCGTATTGCTCCTCGTTGACTCTGCTCTGTAGACACGTATCATGCCTCTGAAACTGTCTCACTCCACGGGCGGAGCAAAAGAGAGGGGAGGAGGAACGCCATAGTACTTCTGCAGCGATGACAGCTGCGGTTGCTGCTCCTGCCGTTTCCCTCGCTCGCCTTTCCCATGTGCACTCAAGGCAAAGCTCACCTGCAAGCTCTGGCTGGTATGGTGGCTGTTCACCTTTTCGTCCACGTGTTTGTGCTTGTGCGTATGTGCGATGCATCGAGGAAATGTATGAGCATGCCATGTTTCCGTCTCCGCCACTGCTACGCGATTTTACATCGCGTCAGTGGAGTGGGCCTTCATTGTCTTCCTTCCTGGACGGCCTTCCTTTGCGTCTACTTTGCACACGTGCCCCGTCTTCCACCTCCCTATTCTTGCATCTCCCAGGTTTGCCTTATCGGGCACAGCGGAGGCAAACGCCCTTTCTCTCTCTTGCACCAGCGCCCCGCCGTGCGCTCTTGCTCGACTGCTGCTTTATGCCTTCACACAACCCGATAGAGCCTCTGGAAATGTCCCAATTATGGGTGAAGCGCGCAAAGGCGGAGATGACGCGGCACTCGCGGGTGCTAGAGACGATCAACCGCGTATTTCCCATGCCGTTCGAGGAGCGTCGCTCTCGTGTTGGCATGACGAGCTACGCCACGTACCGCTGGCTGCGTTACTTCCCCGTTATTCTGGTGCCCGTGGTTGTCATGGGAACGCTCCTGGAAACGCGTGACAACCCGCAGGAGCACGTCTTTACGTCGCTACACCTGTGGCTCGCTGACCATGGCGTCTTCCGTCACGACACTGTGAAGGCGTTGAACCCAGCCTTTGAGGATGAGCGGCGCTCAATCGAGTGGAAAGCAAATGACCGCAAGTGGCGCTTCACCGGCATGGATATGCCATCAGAGCGAGAGATACGCGAGTTTGCTGCCATCAACATTGATCGTCAATCGCGGCGTCAACTATGAGTCGGTGGCAGCGGGCAGGTGATGTCAGCCGTGCGTCGCACAGTCACGGCGACGGCGCTCTCTTTGTTCTGCTATCGACGCAACCCGAAGTCGAGGGGTGCTTGCTGTTCTTTTCGCGTTTTCGTGAGCGCGGTAGAGGGCTCGCTGTACAGTCGCGGGATATTCTTTTCCTGGTGTGCGTGTGGACTCGTGAGCGTGTTCCGTCTGTCTGTGCGCTTTTTTCTGTCAGGTCAACCATCTTTTTTTCTTCTGATGCGCGGCCATGTACGTGCGCGTCGCCGTCTTCGCAGACGCATTGCGTTTGAGCTTGCCTTGTCGCGTTTACACACGGATTTGAGAGCATGGCGGATTGAACGTATTTACGAAGGCTCCCCCCTCCCCAAAGAAAAATCCATGATGAGCCAGCGAGGGCCCATAAACGGCTGTCTTCTCTGCTGCGGCGCAGCTACCGGCTAGCCACGCAGACGAAGTCGCATACTCCATGGTCTTTTACACGTACGCTGCTTTCGATTTCACCATGTCCATCCGAATCGTGCCCCTTTTCTCGGTGTTCCCCTCTCACCTCCCCTTTCTACCATTCCTTTCTTTCCCTCATCCGTCACGTTCATTCTTTGGCGATCCACCCTATCCGCGCGCGCTCAAACACACAAGGTTAGATCGTCGATCATGGGTAAGGATCAGGCCAACGTCAAGGGCTGCCGCTTCCGCGTTTCCGTCGCACTGCCCGTCGGCGCGGTGGTGAACTGCGCGGACAACACCGGCGCCAAGAACCTGTACGTCATTTCCGTGAAGGGCTACCACGGCCGTCTTAACCGTCTGCCGTCTGCTGCCCTAGGCGATATGGTGATGTGCTCTGTGAAGAAGGGCAAGCCGGAGCTGCGCAAGAAGGTGCTGAACGCTGTGATCATCCGTCAGCGCAAGAGCTGGCGCCGCAAGGACGGTACGGTGATTTACTTCGAGGACAACGCTGGCGTGATCGTGAACCCCAAAGGCGAAATGAAGGGTTCCGGCATTGCCGGCCCGGTGGCGAAGGAGTCTGCGGACCTGTGGCCCAAGATCTCCACGCACGCCCCCGCAATCGTCTAATGAACTGCCTGTCGCAGCGACCACGGCCCTCTCGCTTTCCCTTGGTTGGCTCGTTAAACGACTGAACCGGCTTCTCTTTCTCTGTCGCTACTCGTCTCCATTTCCGTTTCACGCGACATACTTGTCTATTATGTCGCTGCCTTTATGTGTGTGTGTGTTGCAGGGACGGGGTAGGGGGCTGAGGCGGCAAGATAAGCAGGGGTGCCAAGGCACGGGCAGAGGCCAAAAGCAGACGTCGGCGATGATGGGCCTTCCTCGACTTTCTTCGTTGTGGTCTTATCTTTGCTCGTTTTAATTCTTGTTTTTTCATTTCTCATCGTCTGCAACGAAAAGAAAAATCAAAGAAGGAGCGCAGAAGAACGGGCTCGCGACGTGCGTACACGTATTGAGATCGCTTCCCTTTTTGCGAAGTGTTTCTCGACCTCTGGTACACATCTTTCGTGGGCTGCTGTGCACCATGCTCAGCGCGCGACGTCGAGCCGTGCTTGCTTCCTTCAATGGCCTCCCGCCCTGTGCCTTTATCTTCCACTGGAGGAGTGTGGCACCTCGCTCGCCAGTGATGAGAGGAAGGCGGAGTGGACAGACACCGTTTTTTTTCTTTTCGCAATGAGGAGGTGAGGAGTTGGTCTGTGTGGCGCTCCTCATGATGATAGGCTTCATGGTCGACTTACCGCGCGAGGAGCAGCATACCCATCCACCTCCAAGCTCCTCGAAGAGGTCAGGAAATGCCGTTTCTCATGCCCCGCCAGTCTCTTGTGTAACTTTCTTCCCTTTTACTCTTCATCTCACTCATCCGTGCCTCGTTGACCACTTCACCGTAACCAAACCCCTCCCTTTCGATTTCTCCTACCCCCCAACCCCACACTCGCTCACTCGCACCCCTTTGCTCGTGTTTCCCTCCCTATTATACTTTATGCGTGCGCACTCCATAAAGTGTTGCAATCATGGGTAAGGATCAGGCCAACGTCAAGGGCTGCCGCTTCCGCGTTTCCGTCGCACTGCCCGTCGGCGCGGTGGTGAACTGCGCGGACAACACCGGCGCCAAGAACCTGTACGTCATTTCCGTGAAGGGCTACCACGGCCGTCTTAACCGTCTGCCGTCTGCTGCCCTAGGCGATATGGTGATGTGCTCTGTGAAGAAGGGCAAGCCGGAGCTGCGCAAGAAGGTGCTGAACGCTGTGATCATCCGTCAGCGCAAGAGCTGGCGCCGCAAGGACGGTACGGTGATTTACTTCGAGGACAACGCTGGCGTGATCGTGAACCCCAAAGGCGAA